>NC_072732.1:92483900-92679352 GCF_026930045.1 Uloborus diversus | reverse complement strand
TGCAGAAAAAATTTTTTTTTGAAGTATTTTCAAGATTTCTGCAGATTTTTAGACGAGAAGCAAAATCTGCTTTTTGTCTTCAAAATAATCTGCAGAAAATCCACACAAAAAAGTTTTCTTTTTAGTCTTCTTTTAATATTCTGCAGATTTTTTAAAGGTAAAAAAAATCTGCAAATTTTCTTCAATTAGATCTACAGAAAAGTTACACAAAAAATTCTCTTACAGTTTTCTCTAAATAGTTCGCCACGTTAGTAGATATTTTATGGTCACCAAAAAAAAAATCTGTATTTCAATTCAAATTATTTCTTAAATTTTTTATTACAGCATAAAAGTTTTTCACACTTTAAATTCTCTTATTTTTTTTTTCAGTTTTTAGAAAATTAAGCACATTTCTTTGTTTCTCTTATTAAAATCAGTAATAAATTACTTAAACTTTTCCCCCAAGAACTTTGATTTATATTTTGATAACTTAAATTGAAATTTAAAGGCATTTCAACACGTTTGAAACATTTACCTAATAAAAAATGTCTGTTTATTGTATTATACAAATAATATGACATGAAAATCAATTTTAATATAAGTGCATGATTCAAATCAAATAAAAGTGAAATTACAATACATCTTTTTTTTTTTTTTTTGAAAACAAAACGATATTGAATAATTTAAGTTATTACATGGTTTGAAAGGGCTTTCAAAAATGTCAATTTCAAGAAGGATACTGATTGGAACAGAGTCAAATATGACTCACTTGGAGAAAAATCAGGAAATATAAATTGAATAAGAACAAATATGACTTGAAATAATGTTCTCGAGCGGCGCGCCGTTCGAGTACAAACGCACCGAACCCAAGCCTCTTACCGTCCACGGAGGCCTCGGTCCGTCCCGCAATTCGGGTGCCACAAGCACAAGGCTACGAGAGTAGATTACCCCTCGACCAGGTGACGCGTATTGTTTTTTTTGCTCCGTCACGGAAACAAATAATTAGGGAAATTTTAAGTTCCATCATTGGAAACCCATGAAAACATATTGGATTTATGCCTCGGTTCACAAAAAGGTAAGACACTTTAAAATTCACCAATTATTATTTGATTAAATTAACTTTTATTTAATAAGTGTATAGTATATTAGGGTTAGTTTGAAATGTTATGCCTAATCGGAGGTTTTTAATTTTGAATTTTTTTCTTTTTCACCCATTGACTTAAAATTTTGAGCGAACATTTACGTTGTCAATATCTATTAATAAAAAAAAATGTGTTACGATGTCTCAATAATAACCAGCCTAATTAACTTAATTACTTTCCACCACGTGGTCGATTTGGAGGAATTTTTCGAAATTTTTAATTTTTACAAATTGTTCTATTTATTTTTTCGTCTTGAAACTTTATACTAATTTTACAATCATAGCGATGTATTTTTGTGACAAATTTGGTTTAATTATTTCAATTTGCATAAGCTTCAATTCAATAAAATTTAAAATTTCATTTTGGATGCGTAGTTCAAGTTTTAATTATATGTTTTGTTAAACGAACATGAAACACCACTCTGCAGTGAATTTACTCATTTTTATTAAAGAAATATCGAAACTGAAAATTAAAAATGTTTTCGGATTTTTATTGCATTAATTTCATTTGTTATTAATTGTTATCTACTATTTTTAATTTGCTGGGTACATTTTTTGCAGTTTATCTACAGATTTTCTGCAGAATATTTAAGTATATTTGAAACATGCTTTCTTTACAAAATCTGCAAAAAAAAAAAAAATCCACAGAAAAAATCTGCAGAAAATTTGAGCATATTTGGAACACGCTTTCTGCAAAAAATCTACAGATAAAATCTGCAGATTTTCTTTAGAAAGCATGTTCCAAATATGCTTAAATTTTCTGCAGATTTTTTTAAAAGATTTTCTGCAGATTTTTTTTAGCTGGGGGCATAGTTAACTTTAAAGAAGACATACAACGTACAGTTATACTGCCTGATGTTGAGTTGATGACGTCATCACACGTGAACGTGATGACAAGCATGGATCCATGATGACCTATAAGGTTTGAAAAGCAGCAAACTCGCAAAACGTGGCGATTTTTTACAATTTACTGCAAAATGTGGTGTGAAAAATGATGATAATTTGGCGATATCTCTTCAATTTCTCCCCAAACCAATAGGCTCCAAGCAGATATGACGCCATTTATATGTGGGTCATTGCAGGACTTGAATCTAGTCACCATTAGTGCTACTATATTGCCTAAGTATTAAAACATTATTATTCAATATTTTGTAAGTAATATGTAATAGCAGTAACATAGGTGGGAACGATGTCAGTTTTAGTGTTAACACCTTCCCGATCTCCATAAAATTACCCTCTCCAATCTGCACCATTCCAATTCCGAACCGATTCCTTCCACAGGTCCTGTCCGAAATTCCGACTTGGCTAACATACCCTCTCGGCGGCTCTGATAGTTTTTCCTACTAAAAGGATGTGCTTTTTACAGAAAAACATCAATTATAAGTTATAAAGATATGCGTTGATATGTTTTTAACAGAGCACTTTATGGGACACAAAATGTCAAAAACTTGTGGTCAGTTGCTGGTGAATCACCCTGCATGTGTTTATACCACACAAAATACTTTTCATAAGCACTTGAGGTAGACGCAGCAAATAATGATAGTGCATTTTTTCTCCAGTTAGTTTTATATCAGGAGAAAAAAATGGATTTATTGGACTGAATCAATTCCAAACCAAAATATGCTTAACAGTATTAGAACTATAAGTTCGTTTTTTTGTAAAAAAAATCCAAGTAGCATTAAAGAAGTAGAAAATGACAGCATTTTTTGGACTTAACTTTTATAAACATGAATAAGCGTATTATGTAAGAGCAAAACTTGTTGTAGTTTAATAAGGTACATACGATACAGCTAAAATGATTTCCAAACACACGTTGGCAGGATTGGCATTCTTTTAACTTGAATAAAAAAACAATATTCTTCATTACATTTTGAGTTAACTTCGCAATAGATGAATTTAAGCGAGGTATGAGAAGTTTTCACTTTGCAAGTTATGTAGGTATGATTAGCATTAATGATAAAGTTTGATGAAGAGATTTCACGTTCTGAACTAGAGAACAAACTGATCTACGAAATAACTCATTCTAAATAAAAAAAATGAATACAATGCGATAAAATGCAGCAAAGATATCGTGAAGCTGAACTGGACCATAAACTGATCTACAAAATAACTCATTCTTAGTTTAAAAAAGTGAAAACAATGCAATAAAATGCAACAAAGACATCATAAAACCTTAAATCTCAAAAATCTTCCCTACCTCGCCCCCCCCCCCCCAAATAAGTTATTGGAAATATTTTTTGAATTTTTATTAAAAAAAACTTAAAATTATCATTTTGTGAGATTGATATAAAATTTGCCCTTGACGAAGTATGTCACAGTTTTTGATTCAAAGATTTAAGACCAGTATTTAATACTGTATCTTACAATTCTTACATACACACATATGGTTTGTATTTAATTATTTATTAGTGTTCCCTAAATTTAATTTGAAGTCGTAGTTTTGAAGTCATAAATTTATTGGATCATCAATAATAATGACAGGATGAAAAGGATAACAAAATCCCCCTAATCTAGATCCATCTAAAACAACTTTCCTTGGGCGAAAACAAACTACAAGAATAAGTAAATAAAGAGGAATCAGTTATGACCATACTACGATTAAATTTTGCATTTCATTAAGCTTGACATCAAGATAATATTAAACGACATTTTTAATTAAAGCTTTATCTGAGCTTAGCAAACAAACTTTTGGAAGTTGTACTTAATTAAACTACTCCGAGAGGCTTTTACAATGGTGAGGGTGGCGAGTTTGATGCTGCTCCTTGCGTTTATTTGTGCTGTAAATGAATTCAGTTCAATGTATCTTCAATTATTGCCTGGGCCTATCTAATGAAGTTTAAGAAGAAAAATGTTCAAAGTTAGATATTATTAGTTTTGTGCAGTAATTTACTTGTAAATACATTTATTAATGACTAACATTAATTAATGAAATAATGTAGATATTCAAGAGAAGTAACTAAAAATACTAAATTTGTTTGTTTTGGTGGACCTTGAAATATTCTCCTAATAAGCATCATCTGAAATTTATGAGTATAATATGTTCAGAATATAGTATCTAAGGTAGCATCTAAAGAAAAAAAGTTATTATTTGAACTTAAAAGAGGAGTTAAAATCTGCTAATCTAAGAAACCACTAACAATAAAAATTATTTTTTATCATCAAAAAAACTGAAACAACTACAGCAATGCCGAGTATAATTGTTTTTTTTTTTTTTAATTATTTTTATTTTTTGTATATATTCCTAGTTTTACACAGTTGTTTCTTCCTCAGTAATGACATAAATGGCTATCATTAATGTAAGAATCAATAAAGACTTTCGATTTAAAAAGATTAATTTAAAATGTACACCCTCCTATCTCAAATGTTCTCAATCCGATTTCTGACGTACACGATTGTTTCATTTTGAAGGATCTCAAAATATTCTTCAAACGAACTTTCTGCAAAATGGTTTATGGAATAAGGCCTAAAACTTACACAGAATAGGTTTTTTTAATACTTTATGACCTATTTCGGTCAAAAAATTTTGATTGTATTTCTTACGGGAAAAATTTAAACGTTTTGATTTCAGTAACCAATATCAAGAAAAATTTATTTTATCGCTCAAACTAACTTTGAGACAAGTACAAAGCGATACCAGGTATAATTATTTTTATTTTATTCGGATGCTTGTTCGTTTATTTTCTGCACCTATTTCGATTTGAAATTTTGAATTGCGGAGCACTTTGATCGTAAGTCACTTCTATAACCCATTTGCCGGAAGATTAACATATGGTTAATATCAGAAAAAACCGCTATGATTCTTCATTAACAGTCTATTAGAAGTTGTACTTACTGAAGCATAACACCTTAACTGTTTAAATGAATAAATTTGCCATCTTTTTATAATAACAATTTAGTTTTCTTCTTAAATTAAACACATTTTAGTTTCAAAAATATTAATCGTTGAAAAAGATGTAATTGAAATAATTTTCATCTTAAATCAACTGGGAGAAAACGTCAGGTAGGTAATATTTTAAAAAGATAATGTTGATAAACGGGGAAGAAGGATGACTTAATTTCAGTCAATTTATTTGTCTTTTGTTTTGTTTTACTATTTCATTTTTATGACGACCAATGTTTTGTTGTTTTGGTGTATTGGTCTCATTTATCGTAATAAAAAACTACGTTAATAAATTAAATTTTAAAGTCAATTTTGTTACACCAAAATTTATATGAAACTGTTAAACATTTTAAATAAATAAATTGATAAATAATTGAATCAGCAAAAAAAGAGGAACTTTATGTGAAATAATAAATACTTAAATTAACATGGAATTTGTCTAACCTCTAATTTAATAGTTCTTCAGACTAAATTTTCCAAATTTGTTAGCCATTATCACTCAAATGAAGATTTCAATCATTTGCATTGCTTGTAATTTTAAATGAGAGAGTTTCTCTAATGAAAGTAATAGATGCGATTTTCTTGATTTCATTTTCTCAAAGAAGGATGAAAGATGTACCGAAGCGTTAATACTTCGTGTTTGGAGTGTTAATAATTAAGATATACTATACACAAATAACAAATACAGTCTAATCTCGATAACTCGAAGCCCTATAACTCGAATATTCCTTCATCTCGAAGTTTTTATTGGGTGCCAAACTCTTGAGAGGGCTGTGGGAACTTCCCATCACTCGAACTACCAATAACTCGAAGTGTTTAACAGGTCTTTTAAAACTTCGAGTTATCAAGAACTGACTGTATAAGTTCTTCAACTTGATGTTCAGTGTGAAAATGAAATTTGAAGAAAGCCATTTCAAGAAAAAATATATCGTTAAAACAGCAACAATAATAATAATAAAAATAATAATAAAGACATTCGAAAACTGAAAAAAATTTAAAAATAAGAATAAAAACACAGAAATACCTGCCAAATTTCGATCGAAACCTTTCATGAACACTCTCGAAGCTGTTAGGAATGAAAACTAATTTTTCAGTAAAATTAGCCGGGCAGTTTTTGAATCTAACAGATACACATATTCGGACATAGAGTTTTATTTATCTTAAAGATAGATTGGTATCCATACGGGAAAACTTATTTTAGTGTTCCTTGTGTGACTAAAGTAATTTTCGAAACAATTGCCGACGCGGATTTACTTAAATTAAGCTAAATATATGAACTGTCATTGTTTTGCAAGCATATTATTACTATTTTACGTAGCAATGACCTTTTTCCTCCTTGATATTTGACATTTATAATTTGATTTTGTCTATTTAGAATGCACAAACGAAAGTCTTTTTAGTTTGTCTTTGTGTCAGTGTCGTTATTCTTACTCAGATGAAAATGCTTAAGGTCTTTTAACCTAGATGTATTGAAAAGTTTGCGGGATTCCTGTAGGTTTTATAATGATAGCTGGGAAGCTAACTGATGGAAAACTGCAAATTATGATAAGAAGATACCACTTGGTAGGAATGTTGTTAATGACTATAAAATGAAGTTAAGACCCAGAGGCATTTTCAAAAACCGTTTAAATCCAAGATGGCGGCGTTTTTCAAAATGACTACCCATATTCGAGTTTTTTTTAAATATATGTCGAACAAAAGAGGTTTTTGTATCGAATTATAGGTTTTTCAGGTCACAGATTTCATTTTTATGTTGAAAATAAGCTAACTCTTCATTTTGGTTCTTTTCTTTAAGTATAATTTTATTACTTACAAAAGAGATTACGTGCTTTTCAAAGTACCAATATAAAAATAGGAAAAATATTAAATGCAAATATGTACCAAAATATTACTACTATGTGTTGGTCAAACACGGCTTCATTCTTCGCATTAATTTTTGCATAGTAGTGTGCAGGACAGACCAGCACTTCTGCAGCTACACTTGTTTTTGTAGATTTTGCAGGTGCACATAATGAACTCAGTGCACGAATCAGAAATTTCCAGTAACTCTGACCATTTCAGCTGCCATCCAACCCTATTCACTTGGAGATGGAACACCTATAATATGTTTGTGAGCTTGTCCCAAAATGTGTTCAGCCTGGAAAGCACTACGCAATACTTTGTTGGTGGCAAACTTTCAAGTGACCGATTTTTTGTCATATTCAACTTTTTCCTTGCTTCATTTACAATTACGCTATTACTAGTGGAACAGTAGAGTAGTTCTACTACGTACCTTTCAGGTTGCGAAATAAATTAAATCCCCACAGTTGCTTCTTTGAATATCATCCATGCCTTCCAAGTTGATTTTTTGAACTTCCCAGTAAAGCTACACTGTAAAAACGATTCAGAAACATTCCTGGAAAATAATAGGCAGCTGATGTGCCCAATTTCAACCAGTAACATTTCTTACAAAAACCGGGAACGTTTTCCGATACAAGTGAGTAACCTTCCTGAAATGCTAGGAAATATCCCCTGTTAAAGCCAGTCGTGAACCTTCTACAAAAATTAAATAGGTTTAATATATTTGATTAGAACCTTCCTGATTTAACAAGAAAGGTACAGAAGCATTGCCGCGACCATGGCCAAAGCTGCGCGAATAATTGCAAGCAAGAACCAACCATATTTCTTGCCTGCAATTCCTGCCTGGCAAGGCTGCAGCTATCCAGTGACTTATTTGCTCCCATTGGGAGTTCAGTCAATCCGGACGGGCCGTGATCAAATTGAAGCCGATACACCTTATAAGCATGCTCAGTCATTCTTTAAACTGGTAGCAAAAAATATCTTTCACACCAGTGAAATGTCTGCATTCGTGCATCTTTTAGCAATTCAGGAAACATTTTAGCGAAGATACTTGATTTTGCGGGGAAATAGGCGAAAACCTCTGAAATCCCGAAACGTTCCACGGAGATAACCAGTAACGTTTCGGAATTTTTTTACAGTGTAGGAATGCTGTCACAAAACCTATGCAGGCATGAAATCCTGGAAAAGCTTTTCTTTTCCAATAGCTTCATGTATGGCATGAACTGTAATGCATTTGCTGTTATTTCCTGTTACAAAAGCAATCCAATGTTTATCCAGACTTAAAGTTGAAAAGAAAAAAAAGTGAGATATTGCAAAAACTAACACATCTGCATCAACAATGCACACGACCGAGCAAAAATTTCGCTCGGTATAGAGCTTTGAGGTTGTGAAATAAACAAAAAATGCCACAGTTTCTTCTTTAAATATCACCCTTGCCTCCCAAGTGGATTTTATGGACTTCCCAGTGAATCTAGGAATGCTGTCACAACACTTATGAAGGCATGAAATCCTGGTAAAGCCTTTCTTTTCCTTTTCTTTTCCAATAGCTCTCATATATGGCAAGCACTGTAATGGATATGCTGTTGATTCCTGTTCCAAAAGCAATCCAATGTTTATCCAGACTTAATGTTGACAAGGAAAAAAAGTAAGATATTGCTAAGACTAAGACATATGTATCAACAATGCACATGACAATCTTCCTGAAACGGTTTTCTACCATGTCTTGAAGATGCACTATCATTCTTGAGCTTGTTTCTTCTGTGCCAGGGCAAGTAACATCAATGGAGGAAGTTTTTGCAGTACTATTTCCTTTAATGTCTTCATCGAAAGTCGTTAGAACCTGTACATTTGTTATGGTACTTACAGCTAACGTACCTAACAGCAGTGGTGACGGTTGAGGCTTATAAGTGGAGTGGGGGAGGGGCAAAAAAAAAAAAAAAAAACACTAAAAGCCATGGGATTTTCAGCGGCAGCAAAAGATGAAAAAAAAAAGTACATGAAAAGGAATTGACATCACTGTGCACAATAATCCTGCTATCGATTACGATAAGGTTCTGGTCATTTTCCAAAAATGGATTTCCAAGTTCTTTCAAAGTGCTATAAAGAGCTCGAACCTTAGTAAAATATTTAATTTGAAATGAGTTGTACTGCTCAAGATGGAGTCGACTATTTTCTTCATGTTTTAGCTTAATATCATACTTAAATTCTTCTACTATTAATCGGCTTATTTGCGGTCTGGGAACCATCCAACGCCTAAGTGCTGATGGATCCTGTGTCAATCCTATTGCACCGCCATCTCCTTTTACTCTTGCATTATTCTGTTGGTGTGCTTGGTAAATACTGATTGCTGAGAATAATCTATTAGATTTTCTTACCTTAAACTGTCCCGAAATGAATGATCGATGTAGCTCTGATGGTAGCTCAATCTCTGCATCATAAAGATCTTTTTAGATGGATTGAAAACGGACGTGCGTAATTTAAAGCCACAAACCTATAAAACATTTGTTGATTACTATGAAAACACATTTAAACTTTACGTTTGTAAAGATATTGAGACTTTCCAATGCCAGAGAATTGATTTTATTTGGGTCATATATGTTACACCAACGATTAAAGATCAAACTAGAAACTAGAGAGAAGTGGGGAGCAGGAATAAGAAGGCAAGTGCTTTCACACGGTACTTTTACCTAAAAATTAGCCAGGATTTTTAAGAAATTCAAATAACAAAGGGTTCTTTGCTCTGTTAGGTACGTTTCGTTGTAAGTACCATAAAAAATGTGCAGGTTCTAACGACTATAGGTGATGACATTATAGGAAATATTACTGCAAAAACTTCCCTCACTGATGTTACTTGCCCTGGCCCAGAGGAAACAGGCTCAAGAATGATACTGCATCTTCAAAACATGGTAGAAAACGGTTACAGGAAGATTGTCGTGTGCATTGTTGATACATATGTCTTAGTCTTAGCAATATCTTACTTTTTTTCCTTGTCAACATTAAGTCTGGATAAACATTGGATTGCTTTTGGAACAGGAATCAACAGCAAATCTATTACAGTGCTTGCCATATATGAGAGCTATTGGAAAAGAAAAGGAAAAGAAAGGCTTTACCAGGATTTCATGCCTTCATAAGTTTTGTGACAGCATTCCTAGATTCACTGGGAAGTCCATAAAATCCACTTGGGAGGCAAGGGTGATATTTAAAGAAGAAACTGTGGCATTTTTTGTTTATTTCACAACCTCAAAGCTCTATACCGAGCGAAATTTTTGACATTTTTGAAAGGTAAATTGTAGTACTACTGTACTTTTCCACTAGTAATAGCCACACTGTAAATGATGCAAGGAAAAAATGGTTTATGACAAAAAAAAAAAAAAAAAAAAAACAGGCCACTTGAAAGTTTGCCAGCAACAAGTATTGCGTAGCGCTTTCAAGGCTGGACACATTTGGGATCAAGATCACAAACATATCATATGTGCACCATCTCTAAGTGAATAAGGTTGAATGGCAGCTGAAATGGTCTGTGTCACCGGATATTTCTGATTCATGCACTGAGCTCAAAAAGTGCATCTGCAAAATCGGCAAGAACAAGTGTAGCTGCAGAAGTGTTGGTCTGTCCTACATACTATATTATGCAAAAATTAATGCGAAGAATGAAGCACTGTTTGACTAACGACGTAGTACTAATACTTTTGTACATATTTGCATTTAATATTTTTCCTATTTTTATATTGGTACTTTGAAAAGCACGTAATCTCTTTTGTAAGTAATAAAATTATATTTAAAAAAAGCACCAAAATGAACATTTAGTTTATTTTCCACATACAAAATGAAATCTGTGACCTGAAAAACCTATAATTCAATATAAAAACCTCTTTCGTACGACATATATTAAAAAAACTCTAATATGGGTAGCCATTTTGAAAAACGCCGCCATCTTGGTTTTAAACGGTTTTTGAAAGTGCCTCTG
The DNA here is from genome assembly GCF_026930045.1 of Uloborus diversus. NCBI lineage: Eukaryota > Metazoa > Arthropoda > Arachnida > Araneae > Uloboridae > Uloborus > Uloborus diversus. Next base: position 92,668,546 of record NC_072732.1, on the reverse strand, counting down.
GGTCTTAATTTCATTTTATAGTCATAAACAACATTCCTACCAAGTGGCATCTTCTTATCATAATTTGCAGTTTTCCATTGATTTTTGTCGTTTAGCTCTCCGGCTATGAGGACTATTGGAAGAAATGTCGACGTTATTCATGAACTTTTTTCTTTATTCTAGTGGAGATTTTTGAAAGTGTGGTTCCTACTCTTATGAGAAAGAGCTGGTGTTAGTCTTTCTTATTCATATTTGTAGTTTAAATTCAACTTACTTACTATGCATTCGAGAGTTTGGACAGATGTCTGATGACGTCATTTCTTTTCTTCATCAAGAAATGACGTACTATTCGAGATAACCTGTGAATGCTGGTGTACGCATCCGGTATAAAGAAACCGCTTCTTACCACAGTACATATTCGACATACTCCATACATGGTCCAGGGCCGCCCGGATGTGAGGTCACTGTGATCTTTCAAGAAGTTCCTCGTACGGCAATTTTTTTTCTGACGAGTCGGCAAATTTTCGGATATAGTATTACAATTTTTAAATGCCCAAATAATCCTTTAATTACATTTACGTATGTGAGCATACTAGTATTTTACCTTTTGGCAAAATTCCATCCGGCCATTAGTTATCCGGCCATTAGTTAAAAACAATTTGAGACTTTCCGCTCTCCGTAAAATTGAAGGTCAAGGTGCTTCTACCCTTACCTCAAAATTTGAAGCTTAAAGACAGGAATAGTTGTGAGAAGGCTTCAAAATAATTCCATTGATATTACTGATATGTTTGACATCTAATACGGATATTGAAATTTTTATTACTAAAAATACACTCCTATCCTAATCGCCATGAGTCTTGACCATCATGTCAGCAGCAAGCAATAGACCATGCAAGAAAGAGCTTGATAGATGATATTTATGACTTCTTTCTGAGCTTTTATCGTTCTGCATTGTTGTCGTTTTGTCATGATTACCTGTCTTCATCATATTGATTACTCCTAATCATTTTCAATTTCAGCAAATCTTACTTTTGTTCTCTATCCAAGGGTAATGGTAATCAGGTGTAATCCGATTTCGTATTGTGAATAAAAGGATTTATTTTGATGCCTTTGTATTACGGTTGCGTTGTAAGTTTTACAATATTGAAATTGAAAATCATAAACAGAGCTATTAATCATTAATATTGCCGTGGGAAGGTAAAGGACAGTATCTGCAGCAATGAGTTTTTGGGGTATTTGAGAAAACGCGTTCAGGCAATGGCATTAACTCTTATGGTCCAAGATTATGGAACTCTCTCCTAGTTGTTTGAAAAGCATAAATAGTAGAAATTTGTTTAAGAAAAGGCTAAAAAAAAGTTAATCCTGAGCTCTGCTGCAAATGATTTAGGATTAAACAGTATATTTTTAAAGTGCACGTTGATTATGTTATGAATTTTAACAAACTTTTTTTTATTATTTGTATTATGCTTATTTGTTCCTTGGATGATCATTTATTTATTTATTATTTTTTAGAATTATACTTCTGGCAGAAATAAACTGGTGTTCGTAAGAAACCTGGCTCTAAATATAGTTCCTTTCTGCGTGGTGGGAGCTAGTCAAGTTGTTACAGCCTAAAAGCCTATATATGCAGCCTAACTCTCATCTACTCAATCGAATAGACAGGGAAAATATATTGATGAGTGAGTAATTTAGTTTCTTTTATATTATGTGTGAAATGAGTTTTTATTTGAATCTTTTAAATAAAATAGTGATTTAAATAAATTGATATTGAATTAAACTTATTTGAAAACAGTTGGAAAAAAACCAACAGAGAAATGTTGGAATTCAATCCGCTTTGCTTGCTTAATTTTCAGCGGGAACCAAATAAGCAGGCTTGTACAATAAAACAAAAGTACAATAGATGATAAAAATCTAAAAAAGAAAAAAAAAAGAAAAGAAAAGATGGTTTAAATTAAAAAATGACTCTTAAAAAACACAAGGATTTGTAAAAAAGTGAAAGAGGAACAAAATCTATGAAAGTAGGTTGGAATCGTATTAAAACAAAACATAAATCAACAAAAATGAAAATTTTTGGTGTCAATGTTTCAGAGAAAAAGTAGATATGAGAATAAAGAGTAAAATGTCACGTATAATTGATTGGTTTCTTGTCCTGCAGGATGTCCATGCACTACTTTTTTCTCATCTCATCACGTTTTTTTCCCCACTTAAATATATATTAGTAAATGGCATGAAGGTGGAACTATTATCGAGAACTGAAAATTGAATGAAAAACTATAAATGTTGTAACTTTGAGGGGCGCTGCGAGGTGGATTTTGAGGGGCAACACCCCAGGACCTTTGGTCTTAACACGTATCGCTTATTCTCGTATGAATGTTTCTATCCATATAAGAACAGCTATTACCATATTCCCTCGCCCCTAAAAGATAAGTTCTGGCTGCGCTAGTGCCTGGCGCGAAGCTGAAATGCACCTTCTCAGAGTTACGAAAGGTGCGCACTGGGCATTTTAAGGAAAAAAAAACTGATTAAATTTGAAGTTGATTTGTTAAAATAAATTTCCTTGATGAGTGCTAGATTTTGCAAACATGCTTTATATTAAAAATAAAATAAAAGTTTAAAAAATTAAAAAAAACACGCTTTCGTAGCAAAATGAACTAAAAAGTGAAAAATAATCTTTGAATGATAGTAGTTGACCAATCACTTAATTTTAATGTAATACAAAAAGTGTGGGGTGCTGTCTATTTACATTTTTGCTTGGACAACAAATGGAAGAAATTCAAGACAACTAATAAGAAGCCCCCCCCCCACGCTTTTTTGTATTACATTAAATTAAGTGATTGGTCAACTACTATCATCCAAAGATTATTTTTCAGTTTTTAGTTCATTTTGCTACGAAAGCGTGTTTTTTTAGTTTTTTATACTATTATTTTATTTTCTTCTTTTTAGTTTAACTTGTTTTGCGAAAAAATATTCATTTCAACATTGTTCAAAATCTTTTATGTTCATAAAATTTGCCCAAAAAAAAGCTAATCCATCTCAGTCATCGATGTATGTGTGCGGAAATCCTATCTTCATAACTTTGAAAATTTGAGATGCATTTGAATAAAAGTTTTGTTCAACAATGGTCTGATCAGCAATGGATTTCCAATTGAAGGCTCACCTAAATTTTGGCATGAAATTAGTTAAAAACAATTATATTTCAAGTTCTAATTACCTTGGAACATTGGAAAAAATTTTGTCTGATGCAAAAAAAAAAAAAAAAAAAAAAAAAAAAATAAAATAAAATAAAAAAAAATAAAATAAAGGTTTTTGTAGATATTTTTAAATAATTTTTGCGAGCATTTTTTAATGTATTTTTTAAATTTTTCCTTTTTTACATTGTTGGATTTATGCCAAAATATTGATTAAAATTGGAGGAAACTAACAATTAAAAGGGTTAATTAATTAATTTGATTATAGACTATTGCAATGTCATCGGGTCTGAGGTCGCGTGCCAAATTTCAAAAGAATCCGATCGAAGGAAGTGGGCGAAATTTGAGCTGCAAGATTCCGTTACAAGATACATACATACTTACATACATACATACAGGTGAAACTAATAAAAGCGTGTTAAAAATATGCTTACTTATTCAAAGTTTTAATTTAACTGCACTATTTATTAATTATACTCAAGGAGGGAAAACTAGCGGATATTTGCAACCGGATACGCAAAAAGTTTAAAAACTGACGTTGTTCCGGTCGTTATTTCCCGTCCGGAAAGCGTTACTGAAGCTCATGTGTACTTCCTTACATTAGTAGGAATAGGAAAATTATTTTCATCTGTTAAAAAAAAATGGGATTTACCTGTGTGTTAAACTAAAGGTGTAAGAACAGAGTTGCGAGTGTGAAAAAAACTGACTTTGAACTGGAAAAAAATTGCATATACATATTTCACGCCAAAAGGAATCCCGTTTTTTGGTGCGAGAGAAATGATTCTGCAAGAGATTCAATATTTAAATACTAAGCTCTGGTTTTCATTTCAATTCCTGCATTTGCTCCCGAATTCTTAACTCGTGTTTCTTAGGGTGTTTCTCAAAAAATGGTGTTTCTCATGAAAAACCAATGAATACACTTTGCAGTTTTGAATTTGACAATGTTCATTCACTTTCATTTTTAGCTGTTTCATTCCATGCGTTTTTTAAAGTAAAACAATTATTTCACATGGGTGAATGGGTTGTGATAAATTTTAGAATGGCGTAGTTAAAATTAAGTTTGCAAATCTTGAAGTTCACATCTGCAAGAATAATTTGTATCGTCAAATGTCATGATCATTTATGCCAGCAGTTTTTGAATCTCCCTTTATTTGCTTCGGAAAACAACTTAAACAGCACAATTTTCCTACATCAACTATTCAAGGTGTGTGTTTTACCAAATTAATGACTTAAAATACTTTTTTCTTAAATATGAGTTTGAATGTTTAGTGATAAAAATCGTAACGGAGTTTATTCAATTTAAAAAAAAAAAAAAATCTTTCGATATTTTCAAGCCCGTAACATAGGTGTAGTCAGTAACTTGCAAAAATTTATGTAATCATTTCAAAACACCCTTTATTAAATCAATTGATTAAAAAGTCAAGTCATCAGTCAATTTTCCAATACTCTTCCACTGGGTTTCCAGTACTTGAAGATATCCAATTTACGTATTTTTGAACGTTGACATACACCCCTGGAACATCTTTAGTACCACATTCAAGACCCCAGGAAACAATGCCAGCTAGAACGTAGGTATTGTCCTCCTGAAGACAAACCAAAGGTCCTCCACCGTCACCTGTACATGAATCTTCACCTTCTTTGCCACCTGCGCAAAAGAAGCCACTGTGAAGTTTGAAGCGAGGACCTAGGATTGTATTCCTTAGTTTTTCCTGACACTCTCTATGCCCAATGACTGGAAGTGACACTTTTTTCATGACTTGTGTGAATGAGCCATTTTCTATATTGGGAGAAAAATAATAAATTGAATAGAAATTGAAATAGATTATACAAGCACCAAATTTATCAATTTATTATATGTAAAATAACAAATGGTCATTACTAACTGGCATCGACATCCTGCCTTAAATTTTAAATTCTCCCATTTCTTGATTCAATAAAAAATGAAGTGTAAGACTGTACTTTAAAGAAAGTGCAAGACTTATTCAAGTTTAGCACATTTTCATTCATTTAGAATGCAAAGCAAAATAATATTTTAAAGAAGCATAATTGCACTTAACATTAAAAAGAGCAAAATTTTACAACATTGGTATATTTAGACTAATATCCTGAATTTTTAGCATGAAAAAACGCAGAATAGGATTAAAAAAAAGTTTCTTCATTCTTCTTTATTGAAGAACGTACAACTAAGTTCAGAACACCAGCGCAGATAGTATTGTCGTAATTTGGGTAAACAATCTAAAGGTGTTAATTTTCTTTTCTTTTCTTTCTCTTTTTTTTTTGTGACATTCGCATTATATACTATTAAAATTCAAAATAGTTAGCTGATATAACCTATATTCTTATTAAGAAACATTTTTTAAAAGAACCATTTCTAATCAGCTTAATATGAGTTTTTACTAACACCTTCAGAAAATTGACTTCTTCCTTTTGCATACTCTCCATGATAAATTCGTTGTTTGATGTTAGTTAATTTAACAAATCTCTAAAATTATAAATAAATGACTAAAATATACACTAGTGCAAAATGTTTCCAATTTCCAATAACAAAATGTTATTCCGCTTATTTATTTGGTTGTGATCCGTTCCTTTTCACGCTTAAAATTTTCAAACGACTAGACAAAATAAGTATACGTGAAAATTTTAGAGGCTTGTTTAGTAGGTGAAAATGGCGAAATTTTAATTGAATATTGCAATTATATATACTTTCATTAGCATACGTAAAAGCTCTGAAAAGATGAGATTGACAAAAAATGAACCCCGCACCTAAACAATGCGTTTCCTTTGTTGATATTTTATCCGGTTTAATTAATAATTTATAGACTGAATTTTTTTTTTCTGGATTTAGAGGATACTTTCTCTTATAAGTGCTTGCTAAAGTGTTCAGAATCTCAAACACTTTTCTTTTTATTGTAGGGTTTTTAAGTATTTAAAATTAAAATCACCTGAGTAAAAACACGAAAATGAGTGACTATGCATTTTAACATTGCCATTCGTTTAAATAAGTTTCTTAAAGTTCAAGACACGCCTTGTCTAGAGTTTTTCTTTCATTATTTTTTGAAATGCAGGTGCTTAAATAAAAACCAAATAAAATTTGCTATTCTATTAACAATACAGGGTTTTACTGAAAAAAAGGATAATGTATAGTGTGCCGATTGGATTAACCATTTCTGACCTGCATTTCGTTTTGAAGGTACATTTTTCCTTTAATGTGTATTCCATTTTCTTTACACAAATGATAGAGCTGAAAGTCTGTGTCTCTGGGCATCTGGATCTCTGGACCTCTATTACGCGCATAGCGCCTAGACCGTCCGGCCGATTTTCATGAAATTTGGCATATAATTAGTTCGTTATTCCAATTTTAAGAACATTCTACCGTATCATGGGCAAGTAAATGAACATAGCAAATTGGCGAGAAATTCATCATCTATTTGTAAATGTACAGGCAAACCAAATGATCTTTTAATTTTATACTACAGGCAAAGCCGTGCGGCCACCACTAGTAAATAATGAAGAATATAATATGCAGGAGTTAACATAATTTTGAAATATCATTTACAAGAGGAGATTAAATATTAGTTTTATAATTTAACAAATCCAACACAGCATTTTTTCAGCGCCGGAAAATGTAAGCAGGTAGAGTTTCACCAAGGCCACTTTATACTTACTAAATGCGTCCTGTCCCCATCCTGTGACAACGCAAGTCTGATTAGTGAAGTTATCATCCTCTCTAGGTAGGCAGGCCATGTTAATATGAGGCTTAAAATCGACTTCGGTTTGGAGCTTTAAGATGGCAATGTCGTTCTGATAATTTCTGAATCGGTAATCTGGATGAATAAGTACTTGTGACACATTGAAGTTTTCATGAGGATATGTTTCAGTGGCTGCTCGAGTGTCCCATTCCCCTAACCTTACAACTAAGTTTTCATCGTTATTCCTAAAACAGAAAGAAAACGATAAGTATCAGTATACAACAGAAACACCAGTGAATACTGTTTGACAATGGATTGTATGTAATTTGGCAATTTGCCGAGTAAAAACGATTCAATCTGAATGAATCTAGCTGGAGAGAAGGGAAAATAACGATGGGATTTTGATGCACGCGTTTTATAATGTCACTAGTGCCTTATTCATTTATTGCATTCTCTAAAATAAAATAAGGGGAAACAAAAATAGTTTCCAAGGAAGCAACAAAAATAAAATAAAATATTTTCATTTCGTTCAGGAACGTAAAAGCAAAATGGTAATCTCAAAACTTTGTTGTAAATAAATGAATCAATTAGTTTTTGCCGTGAGAATATAGATCGAATATACGTTAAATTTAAAAAATGTTGCTCTGAGCAAATTTTCATTTTTACAAAACTATGGCTAAATAATAGAGAGGCAAAAGTGCACATCTGAACAAACCAACTAATATCCCTATATACTAATAGATGTGTCCATTTCCGCCTATAAACCGGACATTAACCTTTCCATGCAATCGATGGTCAAACAGTAAAACAGTTTGTTTCTAATCATGAGAGACTCTGACAGATTATAGATCTTGAATGCCTATTAAGTTATGAAGATTTTTCATTTCAGGGAATGTCCAGAGGCGTCCAGAAGTATGTATAACAGATACTGGAAGGCCAGAGAAAACTACAGGGATTTAAAAACTAAACTGACTTGATTAAATTCTAATTTGCTTTCACAATTTATTCCTTTGCGGTTTATATTTTTACAATTTTTCAATTTTACCTTTTAATATTTTACATTTTTGCATTTTAACTTTTGACACTTTATTTTGTTACGTTTAGCATTTTTTCATTTATTTCTCTTCATGTGTTTGCGGAGTGTGCTATCTATGCTCACTCTAAGTCAATGAATTCCTTGTTCAAAAGCTTTTGCTAAAAGCCAGACAAAGAAATATATACAAAAAATCAGTAATCCAACGTCAGAAAGCACAAATATTGCAGAATATTGCAGACACGTGTTTCGGTGTTACAAAGGACACCTTTTTCAATGCAAAGAAATGTGAGCTTCTAGATGAAAAGTCATCCGAGAAAAGAAATATATAGTTTACACATACAACGTGCGTCTACACATAAAGTTAAAATGACTACAGGGTACTGAACATCAGCAGGAAAACGCAACCTTGAGGTAATGCAGAATTTATTGTTTGTTTTATGCTACAAAAAGAAAAAAAAAATCCTACACTTATAAGAATGAAGGTATCTTTGCTTCTCGAAAATTTTGCAGTAATCAAAGTTCTGTTTAGAAACAAATATTTATCTTAGTTCTTTTTGGTATTACACAAGCCAAACAACGCAACATTTTTTACTTGAATATCAAATGTTGAGTTTATTAAGTTTAAATACAATCCTAAAGCGTTTAAAATTGCAATCATTCATAACAAAGGATTTAGTGAGGTTGCTTCGAATTTAAAAACTATACGATAAATATTTTACTTATCTACACTATGCTAAGTTTAGAATTTAATTTGAATGTTTTTTCAATAATAGATTTCCTAATACTCATTTATCAGTAACCATGTCACTTGAAGAGACAAAACTAGAAGCATGTTATCATGATGTCATTTCAAAGGAATTTGAAGAGTGGAGACATCTTTCTATGAATTTGAAAATGTCACTCGACAGCAGCTCAATCCTCAATTTCAAGTGAATAAAATTAACCTAATACTTCATTAACAAGTTTTTTTCGCTTTATGTGACTAAATCTGTTTCGAAATCCTATCTTTGAAGAAACAAAAGAAGTTCCAAAATAAATCTTAATAGTTTTTGAGTTCTCAAATTATTACCACACTGAATACAATAAAACATAAATTGGCGGGTCTGTTGACAATGTTCGGCCTTAGTGTTTTACTGTGCCGCAAGATATCGGAATTCTAATACGACACAAATAAATCCATCCCTCTCGGTTAGAGAACAAACTGTAGCATCCGCTTCTTAGTCTGTTTTTACCCATTGTCTTACTGCTCTAGTATGGCATGTGAGGTCCTGAAAACCATTTAATGCAGTAGGTACGCCATCAAGCATCAAGTCTTTCAAAGTTTGATTAAAAATCCCTTTGTAAAGGGAGGATCCGAGTTTTCCTGCTTCTGCCTATTAATCAACTTAACGATAAGCTTGCCAGACGTTTTCCCGGTTTGACTGAGACAGTCTCGGTTTTCAGACGAAATTCCGGTGCCCTGGCCGGTTTACTTCACGTCCCGGAAATATATAAATTTGATTACAGATGAGCAAAAAAGTCTAAATATAATTAACTGTGAAGGAATATTTAGGACAATTACTCTGTCATTTACAACATCAATATTGAATTAGTTTGTGAAGGTTTTTACAACAAAATTAAAACCAAAAGAGTTCTAGCCAATGAAAAGTGCATGTAAATATTGTTAATTTTTTTCCCCTTATTCAAAATGTTTCTACTTACTTAAGTAACTTGAAAATAGGAACATGTAAGGAATAAAATGTTTGAATTTATCTGCTTGGATCATGTATTATTATTACTCCTGATTTTGGTTCATAATTTATTACCCATTTATTCATATCATTAAGAATGAACTGCTCGTTAAAACACTCGAAATACCAACTGAGGCTGTGAACCCTTTTGAATACCCGCAACTTGTGGAGGGGGGGGGGGGCTAACTTACGGTGTCCCGGTTGAACATTTCAGAAATCTGGCAAGCCTGCTTTAGAAAGTCTCTCAGCTTCGAAATTGAAGTCTGGAACTGTAAACTTTCGTTGTCCAATTGAATTCCTCAAAATTGCCATCGCATTCCAGTGGAAACCAAATTCCCTTACGATGTTTCTACCATCTGCAATCACCGCTGTAATATTTCAGATTCTTGAAGTAACCGGTCTGTGAATCATTGTATTGATCCCAATTTGGGAGAAAGATAACGAGATTTTGGTATTGTTACAAATCACCAAAGAAAAAATCAAATTTATTATGAATTTTGAGAAATGAAAGCATTTTTAAAGTGACCAGGATCAGCTTGGTTTGCTTGGGCGAAGACCGTATGTCACTGATATACAGAGTGTTCCCTTTTAGCCTGCAAGACCTCTATTTTTGTAGTCGTTAGTCCTAGATGCATACTTCCAGTTGAAAAAATGTTTAAAAGCAGACGCAGAGTTAAGATATTGAAAGTTTGAAGCAAAAATAAAAATTAGTGAAAAAATGCAAAATTTAACTTTTTATACGGGTCTTAGATCCTCCAACTTATGTTCAGGGAAATAATCTCCATTGAAAAATAATTCCAACACAAAAAGTTTGACATTAGTACGACCAATATTCACTGAGATATGAAACATAGCGTTTTTGACTTACACCACTTTACGCTGGCCATCAAACCCACCTTTTGGGGGAAAATATAGCAGTTAACAAAGGTTTAAACTTATAATGTGCATAGAGTGTGGGTTTTTCAAATTGATTGAGGTTTTGTGGTGTGTTTTTGCGTATCATGGCATAACATTCGCATTTATTTTGTAATAGCAATGAAAAATATGAATATTTAGTACTTCGACATTTTTACTTCGACAACCTGACATTGCTCTGAAAGGGTTCAAATCTAAACTTCTGTAAGGTCCCTTAAAACTTTGAACTCAAATATCTCCTTGTGTTTTTTGAGGAAGTAATATTTTTTAATAGAGATTATTTCCCTAAATATAAGTAAGGGGACCTAGGGCCCGTATGAAAACTTAAGTTTTGTATTTTATAAGTCATTTCCGTTTTTGCTTCAGACGTTCAATACCTTAACTCTGCATATGATTTTGAAAATTTTTGCAATTGGAAGTATTCATGTAGGCCTAACGATTACGAAATTAGAGGTCTTGCAGGTTAAAACGAAACACCCTGTATACAGGTTGTTTCAGTCAACTTTTTCAGAACTTCTAAGAGAGGTAAGGTGCATCGTGACGACTCGAAATCATATAGCAATGCAGGGTTGGAAAGGCTTTCTTAAAGCGGTGATGTACACAGAAGCACCATAAAATAAAAGACCATAAGTGAAATTTTTTTAATTTTTCACGTAAAAAAGCAGAAGGAACATATGTCGAAGTAAGTGTTCGAAGTTTTTTCCACCGGCTACAATGAACACCTCACATCTGCAACGCATGGAATTCTGAACAGTCTGAAATACTCCCGGCATATCTAAAATTTCTTGAGTCAAGAAATCATTTCGACCCTCATTGCTATATCATTTCGAGTCGTCACGATGCACCTTACACTTGTTAGGAGTTACACTTACACTTGGAGCACCTTACACTTGTTATGCTAAAAGTTTTACAACTTAAAATTTCATTCACTTTTTTTTCGCATGTACGCATACCTACTAAAATAATGTAAATGTATATTAGGTAGGTGAAGGTAAACTATATAGCAATCGCAGAAAAAACGGCAATAACTACGTATATGTTTTATTGGACTAAGAAAGATGTATATACTACATTTTCCTAACATTATGCTTTAATAATGTCCTTTCAATCATTTAACAATATCTGTACAAATGTAAACGTGTTAAAATTGGGGTGAGTCCGACATCGTTAAAATCCTCTCAAACTCCTTTCATTTTATTAAGTTCTGACTTTTTTTAAAGGTAAATGTATGTACTGTGAAATAAATGGTAGATTACGTATGGAGTGAAAACACGCTATCCTATTTTTAGAAAACAATGTATTTATGCAGGAGAGGGCTTGTTTTAATTTAAGACGTTTCTTTTGGGGGAAAGAACTTACTTAGAATAAAAAAGTAAGTTTCATTCTTTTTAACTGAAAATACTTTTGCTCCCGTTATGTGTACACCTTCTTTTTCTGAATGTTTGCAATCTCAGTGTTTGTCCTTAAATTTGCTGTTTTGCAAAAGACTAAAGAATTGTAAATTGTAGCTTTTGATTTTATTCAACTCTAACATAGTTTTTAATCTTCCAAATACGCTTACCGAAAACCAGTGACGCAATGTGCAGTTGTCAAGACATGTTGATCATCAATGAGTGTACCACCACAGACGAAGAAAAATGCAGCACCGCTTCGTTTAAGTATTGCCGCCTGTAAGGGAGAGGAAAACTCAGACAGCATTCGAAAATCATGATTTTTTGAATTGAACTGTAAATACTTCTATAAATTTTAAACTTTAGATTGCTTTTGCTATTGCATGTAAATCTAAATTCAAGTATAGAGTAGAGCGGGGGCCAACAGTCGTAACAGATCGATGTTGCTCTTTAGCGCATGTTCTCACAAGTTTTTGAGCATCAGTCGAGCTTCGGTCTAGCACGCAGAATTAATAATCTGTTTTTTTTTTAACAAGTTGAGCATGTTATGTGTTGAACGTTTTGAAGCTTTTTCTGAATAAATAATACTTAGTTAAGAAAGGACAAATGCATAAACATTAGCAGAGTTTTATCCTTTTTTGAGAATTGTGCTAGGATGAACTGAAATGTTTATATTTTTTTTTCACTTTAAAAATAAATCCAAACTTGGCGATGGGGCAAGTTTACGCGTTGACGTCGGAGCACCTTTACGCACGTTCTTACGGTGTCTTACTTCCAAACGTGCCCCGACAATTTTTTCGCTCCGAACTGTCTCAAGCCTTTTTAGTATTTTTAGGCTCTTTACTTTTGAAAATCACCATTTTTTTTTAAAACACAGTTATAGATTCGTATTTTATAGGTTACAATCATGTAGTGCTGCTTTCATGCCCATTCAGCTTTTACTTTAAACACTATTCAGTCTGTCATAAATTTGCTTTGTTTTAACGATGGTAAGACGTTATGTTCGAAACACCTACAGAACCATGAAAGGTGTCAAAATAAATATGCGTAAACGTGCCCGTGTCCGGGGCAAGTTTACGCAACCGACTTGGACACTTTTTTTTTAACGGTTGAAAACACAAACTGAGCAACAACTGAATATACCAATTTTGACTCCATTAACTGCTTCATAAAATCGCCATGTCTAAAATTTCCTAAGTTGAAACATAAAAATTAGAAAATTCATTGAAAAAAATCCAAGTAAACGTGCCCCGGTCTACCTTATAGAGTCCAATTAAAAATTAGCGTAGTATAATTTTTCTCTGTAGATCAAGGATTGTCAAAGCAAGAAGATCCCTTTATTAAGAAAACGTTTACAAGTGAAATAGACTAAGAAGTCGTCCGCAAATGATGTCACGCTTTGGTAGGGGGGAGGGGCAGGGGTCTTAGAATTCTGATTTTATAACAAGAAGGGAGGGATCAGGTTTAAAAAAAATATGACATCGCGCATTTTTATAACCGTATATGCATAAGAAAAACAGCGTGGCATGTAGCAAGAGAAATAGAGGTATAAGGGTGAAGCGTGACACTTCGAAACAAAAGGGAGAAGGGGGTCAAACTCTTTGATAAATTAGTGGTACATGACTTATGGACAACCCTTAAGTAGTAAAACCAACTTGTCGAATAACATTTAATCATGATTAATATTCATGTGGTAATAATCTTGTTTCAGTCATTGCATTACACCATATTGCAAATCTCATTTCGAACATGGCTTTCAAAATCTTATAATAAAGGTATTTTTTTAAAGGTACATTTTTTAATGCGGGGGATAAGATGAAATATCTCTTAAAAACATTTTCACTGTTTGAACTATCTCGGATATTTTATTTTCTAACCTATATATTTAAATTTGTGCGAAACGTAAGGCTACTGCTTTAAGAAAAAAAAAAACTGTTTATTACGGTCCAACTGAGTGGCTCAACTTCAAGGTAGTAACTCTGCCTAAAGAAAAGTAAAATGAGGTAAAGAGCCGTTACAGTATGATCTATGCTGCAATAAATCTGATAATATTATGCTATAACGGTTTTAAATACAATTTTCCCGCCACTTTCTTTTTTTTTTGGGGGGGGGGGGATTTTAGAATTCTTTGTTTTTAATATTCGGTGCTTTTCACTCACTTGCCAAGGCCATTCACCAAATTCTGTTTGTGCAGAAGTTTTCGAGTTCACTACTCTACCCATGAAGAATATTGGACTCCTGTTACCACACTTGTGATAGCTTAGTTCTTCTGCAGGATCTTCGGAATCTTGTCGACGACAACAAACATGGTTTAGCTCGCATTCCGGGGAGTTAGTGCTCTTTCTCTGCATGAAATAAGAATGAAAAATGCATGAGATTTTTCATGAAAATCTGATTAGGTATCTCTTTTTCTTCCTTGAAATTATGTTTTACTGTTTGTTCAATCCATATAAACAGAAATTCTAAATACTTAAATAGAAAAATATGTAAAACTATGTGCTCATAACGTAAAATGTATTTTCGATTACTTGTTTGGTTAAAACAAAAACGGTAAATTATATATAAATTGCATGAACTTTGTGCTGAACTGTCCTGGAATAAAAGACAATCATTTCTTCTTCCTTCAATGCTAATTAATATAGGGACTCATTAATATTCATGAAATTCATTAATATTCATCAAAAACGATCCTGTCCTGGAATAAAAGACAATCATTTCTTCTTCCTTCAATGCTAATTAATATAGAGACTCATTAATATTCATGAAATTCATTAATGTTCATCAAAAACGGTAAATTATACATAAATTGCATGAACTTTGTGCTGAACTGTCCTGGAATAAAAGACAATCATTTCTTCTTCCTTCAATGCTAATTAATATAGGGACTCATCAAAGCTGTCAGTTTGTTAGAAACCACCAGTTCTATAAATTTAATTAGTAAAAAATTGTTAAATTCATAGTACCACCAGCATCAAGTTTAAAATCTCAACTAGCAACCTTGTTTTTGCACACATATTTCCAATCAGTATAAAACTCTTATCTTGTGCTCAAAATTCTTGAAATTTGGTTCATCTAATGATTAAAAAAAAAAAAAAAGACTGAAAAATCCACATCAAAATGTTCAAACGTTTCCTGATATTCTTGAATATAATTGCTAAACTGCTACAGTTAGCCCACAGCCTGTTTTTTAATACAAACTATTGTTACCAGTTCCGTGCAGCTTCAGACTTTCTTGAAATGACGACACAGTTCTTGAGAAAACACAGGAGATTTAATTACAACTATGTATAAGAAATGTAGTTGCAACTGCTAAATCAACCATAGCAATTAAGCAAATATCAATTAACATCGTAAATTCAACGGTTACACACGTATTTACATCCCAAATACGCAAAAATAAAGCTCAAAGTCTTCACAAAACAGAGCTAATACATGCTCTCCAGCGCAGCGCTGACACGATTCACAAGCAAAAACTAACTTGAGAGTGGCTCCTCCCGCCGTCGGCTGTGGCTATTTATAAATCCTAGTGAAGTTTCCACAAAACTCGAAATGTGCTTCTCGTATTTTCTTTTTATTCATTCAAGAATGTTATCAACGAAAAATAGGGGGACCGTATATTTCAGTCGAATGTTAGGGGGTTGTATGTACATTACAAGAAACTATTTACAGGTTACGTTTCTAAGATAATTTCAGATGAAAAATAATGGAATGAACGCCAAATTTAACTAGATTACAACAAATTAATCATAAGAATAATTACTATTTACAGAATTTGTAACACTATGTATCCAAAAACATGTCTTTTATACGGTTAAAAGAATTTATTTCATTTCAGTTTTGAAACAAAGATCTAATACTTAAACAGAAACTAATCTGGAAGATGTCATTTTTTTGATGTGAAAAACACCAGGATGAGCTTTTATATGATATCCAAAAATTTCTGTTTTAAATATTTTGGAGTTTTTTTGCAATTTTATGGCAAAAATACTATTGTACTAAAACGATATGACGGTCACAGAGATGCTTTGATTGACACATAAGTTAAGTAAAAATATACATTAATAGTGGATTGTTTAGTATTTTCCTTTTTACTTGAAAAATGCTTTGTAGATCTGGAAGAATGAAAACGTGATGTAAATTTTCTTAACACCAGTGAGTGTAAGAACAGAAAAATATATCTTTCTTACAAAATAATACTTTTTCTGTGATTTTCATCTGAATACTTTGGCTTTCATAATGACAGTGTTAGACTTTTTTAAAGCCTTATAACAATTCCTCAGTTCAAATTTCCAATTTTTTTTACAGACAAATTTCAGGGTGATTCTCGACAAAATATCCTGTGCATAACGCTAAGAATTTTATTTTTTCCAGCTAATCAAAGCCTTCAAAAAATAATGCTGTTGGGAAATAATACATGCTTTAATGTACTATCAAAGCATAACAGTTATTCCCATTCTTTATAGTTATTTGAATAGAGTAAAAAACTTAGCGTTACGCACGGAACAATTTTTCGAGAATCGCCCTTCAACTGTTAAACTAATTCCAGCTCTTAGACACACATCTCATTTTCACTCAGTAAGCCATAGCAGAAGTAATTCTCTATTTCGTGACAATTAATTAATTATCACATTTCTAAAATTCTAGTTCTATTTATTGCTTGTTGTTTATTCATTAATGTTTTTTATTAGTTGTTCTTTTGAGCAGTTTTATTGCATTTTATTGTATTAAATTGTGATTTTTTTTAAATTATTTTTTCTTAAAATAAGGATTGAAAACTTCAGCGTTTGTGGACAAATCTTTTAACGTTCAGAAGTTTCAGTTTTTACATTACGAGCTCAATATTTAAAATTTTTTTATACTTTTCTTACAGTTTAGTTTACACTGTCTTACTTCACTATTATTTTAGAGCTATTTTTGCATCAAAATGATAAAGTTATTCAATGTTATTAAATGTAAATAATGGAAGCCGGTAGAAAATGTTTAAACCGTTAAATTATTTAGTTTTAGAAGTAATGATTAAATAAATTTAGGAAGATACATGTTGAAACTTTTTGGGAAGTTCATTTAGTTTTCAAAGGGTAAAATCTTGTAAGAATTATATTGTTTTAGTAATTTTTTAATTGCAAAGACAGTTGTAGTGCATTTTAAGTTAACCTTGAATAATTTTAATGAATGATGGCTTAGTATTATTATGTTCGAAAATTCAGTGACAAGTAGAAGATAGAGAATTGAAGGCACTTAAGTTGTTATGGATACTCTGGCTTTAATTATTGTTTTCGAAATGTGGGTTTTGATGAAATTTTGTTTAGTATGGAGCTGGGTAGTCTCTTATGCCCCCTTTGTTGTTGCTAACAACCTTCTTAAGTGTTTAAGGCTTTACAGTTCTTCAGTTCTTTCCGACTTTTGGGAAACTGGAGAAATTATGTCAACTTATGTGTTTATTATTGTGCAAATAAGGAAAAATTACTATTTTAGTAGGATCGTGGCCCCTTGAAACGGCTTACCGGAAGAGGCGGTAATGAGCAAGGGGCTGGATTGCTTTATGAAGGCCATTGATCTTCCTTGGGGGTTAATAAACTGACTTGGACCAGCCTAGCTTGTCCCAAAGCCTATTGCTGGTCGTCACATGTGTATTTATATTTGTATTTTGTTGTGTGTTTTGGTCAAGAGCATTCTCTGAGCGTGCTGTATTGGAAATTGAAATAAATAAATGAAATTTTAAATATATTTAAAAAGTATTGCAGTCTTTCTTATAAATACATGTGACACAACGACATACTTACTGCAGTTGAGATGTCTCTTGGCAATAAACGCCTTGGTTTGAGGGTTTTATTACCGTCATCGACTATTTTACCATCATCACATCGATAAAAAGGAACGCAAATGCAATCTTCGGAAGGACTAACGGTAGTTGGTTCCAAATAATCATCGTAATCGTAGTCCTCAATAGCTTCCGTTATGCTAGTTTCAGCACCAGTGATTTCAGTAAAGGATATAAATACAAGAATAACCCAGCTTAATGTATGCATTATTCCTGAAAGAAGTGTAAAAGCACTGTAAAATTATAAAACATATTGGTGTTTAGGTTAAAAATTAAATTTATAGGTTTCTATTTTTAATTTTAATATTTCACATAAAATTTATAGGTTTCTAATATCTATTTTAATATTTCATTTAAAATTAATAGGTTTTTAATATCAATTTTAATGTTTCATTTACAATTTATAGGTTTCAAACATTAATTCAATACTAAAAGAATAAAACGGTGGAATGTAGGGCGAAGGGAAATAGTTCAGATGGCTTACCTTTTTCAAAATAAGCATATTGGAAATTGGATTTGAAAATTATAGTAAATAAAGAAATTTCAATGGGAAACTTGGATTGAACTCTTATTTTTCATTTTTTGGGTAAATTTGTAGCATAAAAAAAGAGTGAAAATTTTTTTCTTTGATTTTGTATGGGCAAATTGAAAAATAGAAAATTGTTTTAATGAAATATTTTGATTTGAATTTTTTTTTTTTTTTGTAAAATAAATGAATAAATATATAGATGAATGGTTAAATGAATTTTCAGAAACATTAGTTAAATTACATTTTTAGTCCAGTAACGGACGTATCTTATGAGATGCGTCCGTTACTGAGCAAAATAAATAATTTAAATATTGTTAGCAGAAATATTCTAAATTGTATTGCATTGCATAAATATACATGTTCTTCATGAAGTTAATGCAGTGAAACAAAAATGTAACATTTTTAAAGCCTTTAATAGGATTTTTGTGCAAAAACGATACGTCTGTTACCCAGAAATTAAACCAATGTAAAACTAATTTTATTTTAAACTGTGAAAAAAAATCACCTTTGAAATTTTTTTTTTCTTCTTGTAAGCTTGAACGAAAAATTTCCCCACAATTTTTGTTTTTTTGTTACAGGCGAATGGTGGACGAAAGAAAGTCGCGGTACAAAGTGAAAAGTGGTTCAAAGTGAAATAGTGAAATATCTACTCTGTTTTCAGATCCACATATGTGGTGATGTTTTATTAATGCAGTAACATATGAAAGCTATTCTAGTCAGCAAAAAGTTGCTTCTACGGATCAAAGTATGATAATACAGGAAATTTTTAAAAATTGATACTCACATTAAAATATATTGCTATTGGTCAAAACTTATTTTTGTTATTTTATCGTAGTAAAGTTCTTGTTGTTAGCATTTTAAAAGTTAATTAACCCTTACTAATATTTAGTTCCGTATTTATTGAATTTATATTAAGCTGATTTTTATTTTTAATGTTTTGTACAATTAGTCAGTGCACCTAGGCCAAATTGGATGGGGAAATCTGAAATAGTTCATTTCGTTTATTCATTCGAATATCTATTACATTACTTACGTATTCATTTTTTAATTAATTAATTTTCTCATTTATTTATTGTTTCGTTATCTATTCATTTATTTATTCATTCTAAAATTTACTTAATCATTTGTTCAAAAGTATTTTTTGCAATGAAAATTTCATAAGAAAAGTGTATTAGTTTGATTTTACTTTGCTCCATGAAGAAAAAAGTGAAATTTTCCCATTTTGTATTAAAAGTACAAGTTTACTGCCAAAAATAAAAACAATATTTGGATACGAATTTTATTACAAAATTCGTAGTTCTTTCTTTACGTTATGTAATTAAAAAAAATCCCATTGATTTTAAAAAGGTAAGTAATCTTAAGGATTGCACTTTGACCCACATTCCCATACATTACACATGTTATACAATATTCGTTACATTAATGTTCGTCTTTTTGAAAAAAAAAAAAAAAAAAACTTTCTTGAAAAATAAACACATTTTATACAGAAACGTGTTTTTACTCCACGCGCAATACTTATGTAAGCTAATTTTCTTCTTACTCAAAAAAAAAAAAAAAAAAAAAAAACAATGCATGAGAAAAATAAAACGTATTACTGTTCGAGCATTAGAATTAAACAGCTCGTAGGTAGATACAATTTGGTTTCAGTTAAACGAAAATTTAGTTGCATTGTTGATTAAACTTTCAGTTTCAGCATTTTTTTTTCAATCAGTGATAAAAATATAAGGTAGAAAACTTCTTACCTAATAAAATTCCTTAGCTATACTTTAATTCAATGAAACAGATAATTATGTTCTTCACGAGATCTTACCTCAAGAACACAATATTTTTGCAACAACAGCATTTCTAAACTGCTTTTATTTTCATAAATGAATAGTTTCGAATCGAAACAGGATATACTAGCAGCAGCAGTAGAGGAAGTTTCGCGTTTCTCTGCAATCGCGTGTCAATTGTGTCAAAAAATTGTTAGGAGGAAAGATTTCCGATTAGCTTTACAAGAAGGTTTTACTTTTCTTTTTAATGACAATCACTCATTGGGTTATTAAGAATGAATCATCTGCTGAATATAAAATGTAATGTTTTTCATAATTATAAATAGAAAGTTATAACTAATGTGTCATTCATCATAAAGGGAAAACGTTACATTTTTAATTTAAAACATCGAGTGCAGCACAGTTGTCATTTGGCTATTTTGGAAAGATTGAAAAGGGAGAGGTGGAGTAAAAATTACGTCCTTGGAAGGGAAATTATTTTGTGCACTATGGGATGAGTAGTCAGAAGTCTAAAAATTTTTGTGTATCCTTACTCCATAAAATAGGCGGCAGCTTAACTGCCTCCACTACTATGTAGTAACTTAACTGATGTAACTGGTGTAAAGTTATACATAGCTTGTGGAAGGTTACACCATGGTAATGTAACTATAGCGTAACGTCTCACTAATTTCTGAGTACGGTTACACTAGAATTTTCTGTATGCCTTTAGAGATGCTGCTGGAAAGCAAAAATTCAGTTTTCATTTGACTTGCTTGAACGATTTATCAAGTTTATGATTTTTTAACAATCAATACACACCAAATATTTTAATGCACAATATTTCTTTTAATGTGTACAAACAAGACATTTTTGTTGCCTTAAGAGAAGAAATGACCTGAGTGATGCTCGGACCCACAACTTAAATTTCACAGACGAGACGGGCCGTAAAGCAAAAGCGTTTAACCGCTCGGCTCCCAAGGACGGTTTTCGTTTCGTTTAAGCCTTGGTTTCCTAGAAGCGAATCGCCAATCTTCGACGTCGCTGCTCACTTTAAAGCTGAAATCAAAGTGAAAAGGATTCCAGCGTGGCCATTCACGACGTCGATTTAGCTCGGGCGCGCATGCGCAGAAGAATCAAGATTTCGTCTCGGCGAGGAGCGATGCCGACGCTAGGCGTGTTCGCTCCTAGGAAACCAAGGCTTTATAAGGGTTTAGCTGCTCTACACCGATTCTGATGTTACGCTCGCGCTTTGAATTCTACTGAAACTATAGTGCAAGGTTCCTCCGACAATCTGAGTTTTGAAAACAATGATGCTACACACTTCAGAATTCGTGTAACGTTACAGCCATTAATACTGGTAACCAGTCACTTTTTTTTTACAGTGAGGTGGAGTCAGGCTGATTTTGAGGCAAAGGAGTCAGTGTTGGAAGTTTTAAAATTCCGAAAGTCAGAATCGGTCATTTTCCCTCCGAGAGACATTTCAGCCAGGGCTGCTGAATTGGAGTTGGATTGATTTTAGGGTAAAGTAGTCGAAGTTTGAGTCGATTATTTCCCTCCGACTCCATACCCTTTCGTGTTTACTGTTTCTCTTGTATTTAAACGATATACCACGCGAATGAAACAGTGCAGTCTCAAAGTATCAGTTGGTGTACAACTAAAATAAATAAATTGTGCTGAAAAGTAAAGTAAGAAATAACAGCATCAAATAGCTAAAAATTGCATATTACAGCAGACATGTAGACACGTGTTTCGGCGTTACAAGAAATGCTTTTTTCAATTTAGAAGAAATGAATTTATGGATGAAAAGACATTCGGATAAACAAACATCTTAAAAGATGAAAATAGCGGATTAACCAAACGTCAATTAGAAATAGCAGAGAAAAAGCTCTTGCCCTTTGTTTGCATGTCTATTGGTTCTTTATAGGTGTTTGGTTAATTCACTATTTTTATCTTTTAAGCTGTTTGCTTATCTGACTCTTGGCTTTTGTCGGATGTCTTTTCATCCATAAGCTCATTTCTTTTGCATTGAAAAAGGTGTTCCTGGTAACGTTGAAACCTGAGCCTGCAGTAATCTACAATTTGGGCTTTTTGACGTTGTTATTTCTTATTTTAGGTGTACAGCTAGCTCCTGAAAACTAATGTTTCGGTCATCTAGTTGTTATCCATCCACTGGTTAACCATATAGTCCAGTGGTTTGCTCTATGCAGTCCTGAACCGGGTTTGACTGCCGGTCTGGTTCATGAAAAGAGCCCAAGACTTATCCTACGCGATATGAAAATCACGATGCTTCATGCTAAAAAGACGGTACTGCTGCAGGGAGTCTTAAACAAAAATTGGTCTAAAGGTACACCTACAAAAACTAAATCCATTTTGGAGCCTATATCTCTAAGAGGGATGGTGTAATCTAACGTACTTTCGTGATGTGACTGCTATATCTCAAGAAATAGTTCTATGATTCAGATGGAATTTGTAATAAACCTGAACCTATACAGAAACTGACACTGATCCAATTTTGATGTCATTTGCTCCACGGGAGAATGATTTTTGTCATCGTTTTCGCAAGTTATGCAGCTTTATTGAATGAACAGCTTGAAAGAGCAAGCACATTAAATGGTTTCACTTACGATTGTTTTGAGAAATCCTTTTACGCGATTTTAATGATGGATCAATGATTTTAAATTTTAACTGTTGCTAACCTTTTTTTTATTTGCAAATAATTTTTTTGTATTTAGTTCAACATGGCTTTTAAAATCAATTTCAATTTTCTTTCGTTGATTCAGGGGAAACGGTATTTTTGTAGTAGCGATTACATGAGCAATTATACGTTAAAACAAAGAATAGATATAGAATAAAGTTTCGCGATGCCCCCAAATACATGGTTTTGCTTGGAACCCAGAGTTATAGAACGAATTTTATCTTTGTTTGGAGGGCTGAATCAAAATATGGAATAAATATTTCTGTATCAGCTTCATTATCAAAGATCAATGATTATTTAATATGCTGCTACCCTCAATATATGCAGTTTAACTCCATTTTGTGCACTTCTGAAGCATGTTTAGGGGCTGAGCATAAGTTATGTCACATTTCTTCAACACAATTGTCCCATCTCCGTCCCCATATGCTACAAATAGT
This sequence comes from Uloborus diversus, assembly GCF_026930045.1. Classification (NCBI taxonomy): domain Eukaryota; kingdom Metazoa; phylum Arthropoda; class Arachnida; order Araneae; family Uloboridae; genus Uloborus; species Uloborus diversus. Next base: position 92,645,385 of record NC_072732.1, on the reverse strand, counting down.
AATATGTAAACCTCACCTTACTCTCTCGCATCCAGTTGTCATATGTCTCTCTATATTTCAAAAGCAAATATTTATTCAAAAAACGTGCGAATGTCACGCTTCTTTTCCCCAATTATCCCAAACCGTCAGCATTTAATGAACTACTTTAATCTCAAAAAGTCACATCAGTTGTCGACGCTCCTTAGGCTACTGAAACGAGGTTTGTTTCCATTATATTTGCTATATTGTCAGTCTTTAGTCCAGTTACTTCCAGAAAAATTCACCAGATGGAGTAGATATCTGGCAAGTTTGGTTACAACAATCATAAGAGCCTTAACTTGACGTATCTTAGCGTACAGATTTTAGCTTCAAAGAATATGTAACGAGTTGTATCGTTGTTTATGATATTTGTTTAATGAAATGATAACAACGTTTCCATGCCTTTTTTTTTAAACTGTTGCTATGGATTTAACCTAAACAAGTGTAACGTATAAGCCACTAAAATGTTTTACAAATTGAACTCTGCGGAAAAAATTAATGTTTATTTGAACTTCGCGTACCAAATTCATTTGAAGTCATTCCCAAACACACTGGATTCAAAATGACTACTGCTCTGTGTTATAATACGCAACCAGTTGAAAGCAAACTACACTATTAAAACCTAGGAATTGAAGCTGTAGTTAAGTTGAAAAAACTTTTAGTTCCTCATTATAAACAGATTGCGCTTTCTTCAGCAAATGTGCACATGACTCGATTATTTGCCGTGCGTAAGAAAAGAAGCAATATGGCTCCAAACCGGAGAGTTTCCGAATCGTTATTTTTTTGCATTTCATTTAGAAACGTAAAGCTTTTCACTCAAGAGTTAAAAAAAAAAACACCCCCGTTATTTGCCTAAGGGTTTAAGATAATTGCTGCAGAAGTTTGCATTTGAACTTTTAACTGTCAAGTCTCAAAAGCAATGATATGTGGTTTCTTTGCCCAAGAAAAATATGAAATCATTAAATGTAGAATGTTTCATTCTTTCTTTTTGACGTTGGAGACTTAAAATGTCAAAGAAGAATAAATGATTTTTAGAAATGGAATGAAATACGTGAAGATATGTCACTTTAATTGAATAGCCTATTAAATATTCATCAGAAACAAGAAATGTTTTTTTCTTTTTTGTTTTTGCATCATTTTTCAAAACGATGTTTTAAAAACAGCATTCTTGAGCCTTAGTTACTGCTGATGCAAATGCTAATATTACTTTATTCTTGATGTTGCTGGCATTCTCAAAATGTATTCCATTACAGACTTCACTAGGCCTAAAAATATGTAAATTTGAGAATAGCAAATTTCACTCAATGGCAAAATTTTAGTCTTACCATTAAAATATTTTTGTACTTTTTTATAACCGAAAAGTTGATTACAACTGATTAATTTTCCATCGTTGACAACACTTCCCTGAGGGAGTTACATTCAAGATTCAATTCCCCTCCGAGTTGGATTTCGAGTTGGAGCCCTACTATTCAATTTCAAATCTGAGTACCTGTGGTAAATATTGTTTGTTAGAAAAAGTATTCAGCAAACAAAAAAGAAAAAAAAATGTTTAATAATACTAATGTACTTATTCAAATAATCAGTAATCTAACGTTAAAAAGCACAAAAATTGCAAAATATTGCAGACACGTGTTTCGGTGTTACAAGGAACACCTTTTTCAATGCAAAGAAGTGTGAGCTTCTGGATGAAAAGTCACCCGAGAAAATTTTCTCGGGTGATAAATTTTAAAATTTATTAATCGGGATTTAAATATTTATCCCATTGGTTTGAATGTTTAATACTTTTATGAACTAATCTGTAGTTACATTTCAATGATTTAGTTGTACATTTAGCATTTTTCAATAGTAGCATTGAGCCAAGGCATATCATTTATAATGCATATCCCTTGAGCTAGGGTTGCTTACGTAGTTATTTTTAAATATCAACCATTTGAATTTCTTTCCAAAAAAAAAGAAAGAAAAAGAAACTTATTCAACATGCATTTTTTTAAAGTTTCGATTCGATATCAGTTTTAAGTACTAGTTAGCTTTACATTCAGAAAATAGAAGACCTTTTAGTAATGATTTCATCTGAAAAAGCTTACATAATCGCTTTTTAAGCCGAGAATCAGCATGGGAAAACATAAAGTTTGTTCACTTCCAAAATTACCAATGTTCCCCAAAGTTCTGAGATTATTCCCCAAAGTTCTGGGATTATTCCCCAAAATTCCCGGGCTTATTCCTCAAAATTCTAGGGGCCTATTCCCGTTGTTCAAAATCTGTTTTTTTTTTTTTTTTTGCATCTCTTAAGATGTTTAATTAAAAAAGTTATGGAATATCTATTAAGTAAAAGACACGATGCCGTTTTGTTTGTGAGAAGTTTTATGAGACACAAAATTACACTGTTCGCCATTGAAAATGCAACACCAAGAAGGAATGACACAGAAGGGATGAAATTTGGCGAAAAAGACAGAGACAGTAAGGAACAATAAGTGATCTTTATTTCGAACCGATATTCAGATTACAGAACGAGAACGGCTTGATGTAGGACCACCGCATACGGCGATGCACGAAGAAAGACGTCTAGGTTAAGAGTAAATAAGAGTGCGGATGGTGTCCTGAGGGATGGCTCTCCATTTCCTGTCAATTATTTTCCAAAGTTCATCCTGTGAACGAGACAGGGACAAAGTTTGCAAACGGCTTTCAATCACATCCCACACGTGGTCGAATGGTGACAGACCAGGAGAGTACGGTGGCCATGAAAGCATCTGTACACCTTGCAGAGCGTGTAGGGGGAGGTGAGCATTGTGTGGTGTCGCGTTATCCTGCTGAAAAATTGCGTTGGGCACCCCTTGAAGTTAAGGGATTGTCACCAGTTGCAGCACATTCTGCCAGTATTCGAAAATTTGTAGTGATTCTGGAAACTTTTCGCAAAAAAATTGATTTGTAAAGGAAACTGATAGAAATCAGTGAAATATTAGAACGTTGCCTAGAAACAAAGTGTGGCCATCGGGAGTTTTCTTAAAGTGATGCTCTACACTCAATCATTGTAACTTCAATCATCAAATTCCCTAAGTTCCACTGTTCGACACATATTTTAATGACATTACGCATTTTTTTTTTTATAAAACTGCAAGCAAAATTTCTGAAGCATTATTTAGCTATCCAAAAACTTTGAAATGAAAATTATGAAATCCATTTTAAACCACTTATTCACCTAGTTAATAAGTAACCTTCTACTTAACGCAAGTGCGGTTTCAGAGAGGGATCATAACGTTCTTTTAAGAAACCAAAGATAACACAGATCTACTATTTGAAGATGTATGTAAATTCTCCCAAAAACTCCCACTTGTGAGTTTTATTACACTTATGATCATAAGCCGATAATCCCCCCCCCCCAACAGATGTCGGATCCACTCTTGACTTAAGGTAAGTTTGAACGATGAGAGAAATGTGGTGCAAAATAAATTATTTTAATAAAAGTAGTGTATTTTGAAAAAAATAATCAAAATGTTTAAAAATGTTCAAATTTATCTTTAGCAACACCACGTAGTTTTTAAAAATTATTTTATGATGCAAAGAATATCATGATGATGAATGGAAGGTTTGATTGTCAAATCAGCAGTGAAGAATGTTTTTCAAACCTCAACTTTAAAATTATACAGTCGAAGTTTGTTACAAAGACCCTTATCGTTCTGAAAATATCAGATGCTGTAGCGAGTAGTCGTTTTAATGCAAAAGTAGAGGGTATTGCTTGTCTTTAGCCATATTTAAGATGCTTGAAGATGAATTTAGTTTATCTACCAGTTTGTGTTGGCACTCACTATGCTAGACTGAAGAGTTCAAATAAGAACGAAACTGAAGTCTCTAGCTGTGATAACCTGGCTGTCTGGTACATGGCAAGTAGTTCTGCATTAGCCCTGGCTTTGGGGAAGTAATTTACTGCTAAATACCTGAAGATATTTGACAAGATTGAAACATTTTAAAAGAAAATCAAGAAGCTGAATATAACAAATAATGCGGGTACAAAATAGTAAATACTGACATAAATTACACACAACTGAAAAAAAAAATGCATTTTAACGACAAAAGACACTGAAATAAAGACAAAAATTGGTTATTCATATAACTAGTCCTGGATCTGACAGTACTTCTGTAGGAAAGTTTGAGTAGGGAGAATTTTTTTTCAAAAATGCTTAGTAGGTGTCTTAGAAAGTATTTTGGACTCGGGTGGACATTCGCCACCTGGTCACTTCTCCTGTTATGACGTCATCAAAGATGGCGGCCTCTCGATCACATAAATGCTTATATTTATTTTAATACTTGACTTTTTTGCGTGATTCTTGCACATTGTTATACTAATTTATATTAACTAGTTTACTTTTAAGCTACAGTGTTAAAGATTTCCCGAAAAAATAGTTTGAAAACAATTTATTTTATTGTTTTTTATTTATTTTCCTTTTTTTAAATTCATTCTTTAAATTTTTTTTTTCAACTGTCGATTGTTGAATAACTTTATAAAATTAAACTCAAAACTATTTACGTAAAAAAATGTTTTTTTGCTATTTTCACCTGATGTGACAAATCAATCAGAATGTTTGTTAGTCGGTCCATTTAGGCACGCCACTATAGCGGCGCAGACATAACATTCGAGCGCGTTGTTATTCTTCGAAGTAGTAAGTTGGCAGCCATTGAATTATATGACGTGTTATGAGTGCGACAGAGGGTGGTTTTTTGAGATGATGAAACGCTGTCAATCTGAATGATTCTTTTGTTCGAGATTTACCGAAATAAAATTGAGATATCGATATTATTAAATTGTCGAGAGTGTCAAAAGACACCATAAGAGACCTTAAACCAGTTGAAAAGACTTGCATTATATGTAATATAAGCGACAAGAAAGTTAAAGTACAGAAAACGGTCGTGAAAAAATTAGGGCCACAGCAAAATTGCGAAATGACGTAGTTGCTAAGCGTTTGAACGCGTTAAATGAGGAAGTTGTTCTACCATAAGAATAATGCTTGCTATAAGCAGTACTGTCATAAGAAACCTCTTTTACAGCTTCAAAATGAGAAGGAAACATCAAAAGATGAAGATGACGGCATCATTACTGCTCAGTCGAATGTGCAGGAAAGTTTAATTGAGTCCTACACTACAGAGTTTGAAAACTTACAGAAGATTCAGCAGAATATTTCTCTGGCATGGGAAAAAAAATCAGGTCATATAGATGTGGATGGTAATGTGGAAAAACTCTTCTCGGACATTGAGAGGTTTGTTAGGCGAGGAAGGTAAATGACAGAGCAATTTTTGTACTGGGACAATTTTTGGAAACTTGTCCAACTTTTCAGAACTTTGATTCGTTCAGATAGACAAGATCTTTGGGAATTACATTTAGATACAGTGCATTAACTTCAACCAGTATTTGCCGTATTTGACTGTGTCAACTATCAGCGATGGTCTTCTCTGTATTTAGAAGACATGAGGAGACTAACCAAGACAGCCCCAGAGGCGCATGAAATGTCCATGAAGGGGAAATATGTTGTGAAACGATATGATCATTAATTTACAGCTGTTGCTGTGGTTATGGCATTAGAACAAACCATTAATAGATCCCAAAAAAGCTCATCTGATATCTTAGGGCGAACTAAACAGAAAGATTTTGTAGCAGAATACGAAATAACGCATCATGAACGTTTGATGATATCAAATCTATTTCGATAGGTAACAGACTCTGTTGCTTTTGTCGAAGGTTTGAACATTCACCATGAATTTTCGAAGAAACAAACTCAGAACATAGATTCAAAGGTTGTCTCAATGTTTAAATATATATTACACAAAGGTAATCCATTTGATATGCATATGCTTCCTAATCCATTGCACAATCTGCTAACAAAAACACTGGCTTCCCAAGATACAAAGGAAAAAATATTAAAATTATTTAAGACCGGCGAAGAGATGCATTGTACATTGCGGAAAACACGATACGAGGACAAAACAATAAGAATATCAAGCACCATCCATAAAGCCCTGTTGCCACCATTTCATTGCACCAAAGCGCAAAGTATAGCTGCTAGAAGGAAAGTTACTAAAAGGATATCGAACAAGTCATCTCACCGAATGATACAAATAGCTCAGGCTCGTTCGTATGACATGCAAGAGCTCTTTCGTTATGAGCTATCTGAAAACTGTTCATTGTTCAATGACCAAGGGCTAATGGTAAAACCACAAAAAAGTGCATTGTTAGAAGAGCTGGAAACATCTTATGGTAGCACCAGTGATGATACCTAGTTCAAGTCTGACGATAAAACCTTTTTTATAGTCGACGTCATGAACTCTGTACGGAAGGTTATGACAAATGAAAATAAAACCTTTGGTGGAGCTGTTTCAGCCTTTTCGTCATACATCGGGAGCATCACCAAGAACTGTGGAAGAGTAGATTGACAGTTATCGCAAATTTTCTCCTAAAAAGTCAGAAAGGATACATAGCAGCACCGTTATAGATGTGGTCAAAATCTCAGAAGATATTCCATTGCCTGTCCAACTTAGCAGCTTTTGAGGATCTTCAAGAAACAAACTGATGTTGCAAAAGTTCATTGCTGATACAGTGGCAGCTTCTTTGACCCAAACACCACATAATATCAACCACACTTTTAGTGCTTTTCATGGTGATGAAGAGGATGATGTAATATTTAACTGTACATCTGTGCAAAGTGGAAAACAGATAAATCACCCAGGATTAAACTGTCTGATAGTAGAGGAAGCTGACTTCAGAATGTTGATTCATTCAAAACATGCATCCCTGTGTGGGTTCCCTAAAATCGTTATTGTTAGTGCCGACACTGATATAATGGTGTTAGCTTTGTTTCACTATCTTACTCTTCAACGATTTGGTGTTCAGGAACTTTGGGTGCGTACTGGAGTTGATGATTCTACACGATTCTTATCTGTTAATGATATTCACCGAAAAATAGGTGAAAACTTATGTTCGTTGCTTTTTGCCATCCACGCACTATCTGGATCAGATTATACAAATAAATTTGGTACCAAAAAATCTGCTCTTCATTGTGCATCTGTAGAGTATTTGAAGAGTTTTGGCGTATCACCTGACTGGATTTATATAGCGCAAAGCCTTAAATCTGCAGAAGAATACTTAGTGCAAGTACTGCGAAAAGGGCCGTTGTGTAAATCTTTAGATGAACTTAGGTTATGACTGTATCATCATGCGAAAAATATTGACACTGATAACTTGCCGCCTACTAGCGGAAGTGCTAAGGGCCACTTATTTAGATCATATTTTTACACATACCTACAACGACATTGTACTGACGATGTTACTGATGGCGATGACTTAGATCCTTGTGAATTTGGTTTTGCAGTGGTAGATGATGATTTGATGCCAGAAAAGAACTTACAGAGATTTCCAACTGATTTTATTGAAGCATGTAATTGCTTGAAATGTGGCAACTTTTCCTGTACTTGTAGAGCAAATGGAGTAACCTGTTGCTCTTTCTGTAAGTGTAATAGTACTGGTTTGCAACCAACTTGTAACAACCCCTTTTAAATATAATTTTATTAAGTGCAACAAAAAAAAGTTATTAAAGTTATAGCAGTAGTGAAAATACATTGCTTTTCGCCTTAAAAACACTATTTGTAACTTACTGGCCAAATTTTCATTTTTGTTGGTTAAGCATTAAAATAAATTTGGGCTTATATGGCGACGAAAGCGCGTGCCCGCCATCTTTGATGACGTCATAGCTGAAAAATATACGAAATGGCAGAGGTCCACATATGCTCTAAATACTTTTTAGGACATCTACTAAACATTTCTGGATAAAAATTCTCCGTAGTCAATCTTCCTATCGAAGTACTAAGCATTTACGAGAGCGAGCGGCCGCCATCTTTGATGACGTCATAGCAGAAGAAGTGACCAGGTGGCGGATGTCCACCCGGAGTTCAAAATACTTTCTAGGACACCTACTAAACATTTTTGAAAAGAAACTCTCCCTACTCGAACTTTCCTACAGAAGTGCTGCAGATCCTGGACTATAACTTAGAGAATGCGGTTTTCACCTGCTTCGTTTGATATTCAAAAAAAAAAAAAAAAAAAAAATAATAATAAATAAATAAATAAATAAAATAAAAGAAAATGATAATAATAATAATAATAATAATAATAAATAATTTTCCATTCTTATTTTATAATAGAAAATCGCCCGTCATTGTATGATGGGTGAAAATTGCTTCTACATTGAAACGACATAATTTCCTGTTTGGTGATATTTTGATAGTTGAAGTATTAACCCTAACTGAAGTGGATGAACCCTCAACTCCAGTGATAGCGTTCATTGCTGACTACCTTTTCGTTTCTTTATGCTCCTAAAATGAGTCTTACCAGTACTAAAACAGCTAATTTACCGGATCCAGTTCAGCCTTGTCCTAATAAATCATTTCCGCACCATGTCAAACAGTACCAAAGAATATCTTCAAATTATCATGCCGTGGCGTGAGTTTCATTTTGGTGACGTCAGGAGCGTTACTCGATCAGTGAATTCGCTATGATACATATGAGGATTCTTGTAGAAGCCTTTCAGATTTTTTGACTTTTTCTAATAAAAATATTACGTAATCTGCATAGCTTGTGAATAATTCTCATCAACTCACTGATTTTTTTTATCAGCAAATAATTCCTTTCAGAGGGAATATTTCGCCTTTAGGGACATGAAATTGTTGAATATTTGTTTTCAAATCGAGTCTATAAAATATGAGATCTGAATTGAAATTTCTTAATTTTAGACGTTGTATTGGAATAAAAAGTTAGGTTCGGACGTTCTAATGGATGTAAACGTAGTGGGAGGTCGCGTTGACTGTATTACTGGACTGCACAGTTTTGTAGATTTGTACGGTATGTAAAGAGATATTGCTTGAATAATATTTTTAACCAAACGGAAACTTATTGCTAAATGCAATTCTTCTTGATTATATGCAAGAAGTTTCCTATAGAATGAGTATAAAACATTTTCATCGTAAACAACAAGTTATAAGATGAAATTCAGTGCCTATTTTTTTCACCAGTCAACTCTAAAAGAAAATTTTAGTTGGCTTACTTCTGTGCGCTGCGTACTAAAGTTAATGTGTTTTTTCTCTCTAAGACATTTGAACTTTAATGTTTTAAAATCAGAGATTGTTTAATTAAAAAGAGTTAAATCACTTAACGCTTACTACTGCATGAACTTATTCTGCCGTGCTAAGCACAAAATGGGTATCTGCAGCTGAGTTCAAAATGAGAAATTCCTGTTTAAAGCTGTGCGCCTCTATGTATTTGATTCAGATGAAACTTTTTCAGATTTTTAAAAAGTTAATATTTGCCATCGACAAATGACTATAAAACATTGCATTTAGGTAAAATATGTGACAAATAACCACCTGCTGACAATAAATCAATTTTGACACGGGTAACTAACTGAAATTTTTAAGCAAAACAGTAAATGTTTTGCAAAATTCAATGCAAAAAAAAGTTGTGTGCCCTTATATTTTTACTTTCTATCATTTCAGATATTGAACTCTGATTGCATAACTATAACTTTATGCTGAGTTAATGATCAATAAACGAGAATGTAACCTGAATATACTGTATTTGCGGACATTTTGCAAATAAGTTTGACTTACAAAACAGAAAAAATCGCTTTTTCTTGTCCCGATTTTCTAAAATTAAAGACATTAAATATTTTAATTTCAAAACTATTTGCATAAAAGTGAGCAAAATGGATAATTAGTCTAAAAACTCGTCTATTCAAAACCATTATAATTTTTTCTTTACATCTTATTTGTCCTTTGAAAGTCTCAACATTATTTAACTCTTTTTATTCCGATACTTATCAAAGAGATAATATCTGAAAAATAAAAGCAACAAAAGGAAAACAAAAGTTTTAAGAAATAATTTCAAAGTTCTTGCTCAACATCTCTTTCCTTTTCATTTCTGTTCGAACGTTTTTCTAGGAACCAACATTTTTCTTCATTAATACAGAAAACTAAAATTCATCACATTTCTCTTTGGACAACTCTTTTTTCTTTTCCCTTGTTGTAATCAGAACTCCCTCTTCGCTGACGAAATTTTTCAGTAATTACTCTTAATCCGCAGGCAAACGCGAACAACTTCTCTTTTTATCTCTTGCATCAAAGAGTTTTTCTTTTGTTATGAAAGCAGCAAATCAGAGGTGGTACGAATGATTGGCATAGCATTAAAATTCAATCTACTTCTTGCTGATACTTTTTTTGCCATTGACAACGATCCCTTTTATGGGGAAGCATTTTCTTAGCTGTTCCTATTTTATTCTCTGATTAATTATTCATGGCTTCAATTTATTGCTTTCAAAAGTTCTTTTAATATTTATAAACAATAAGAAAAATGTTGTAAAAAGTTTTCGTATAAAAGATTCTCTGAAGAATCATTTTTGTATTTTTAAATTACGAGTTGAGAAATTCTCAAAAAAGCAACATTATTAAAATTTTGGAAATAGAAAGTATTTTTAAATTCCTTTCGGCTTATTAACAGTCATTAAGATGTGATTTTTATTTCAAAGATTTCACAAATAGTTTTTAAAAAAACTTAAAAATTTCCAAATCTAGAGAAATTTTAATTAAATTTTATTTATTCCCTGTATTTTTCGCATCGCACTGGCTTTAATGTCAAACAGTCAAGATTTTGTATTAAAAACAATTTCAGAATATTTTGGAAATAACCGAGATAATCTGAAAGGTAAAGATCATATTTTGAATTTATAACTCAGTGTAAGAAAATTGAAACATTGGAAATTGTTTCAATTGACCTATCAAGTACACGATCATACATTAATGTTCCGAACTCAAAGCAATGAAACTATAGATATACTATATGAATAGTAAAATGCTATATATATAAATAAATTTCAATTTGAGAACTAGTAAAAGAAGTCGAATTTATATTTTTTGCTACTTAAAATTAACAGCATGTTTTGACGGCTTTTTATGAGAAGTATAAAATAAAAATTTAAGACTTAGAAAAATATGTACTCAAGAAAATTGGAGATTTATGAATAAATTTATAAAATTTGCCTCAACACTGAAATAAAGTTTAGTTAAGCATTCTTCTTAGAAAATGAAAGCAATTTGCATTTAACTCTTAATTTGATGTATTTTAAAACTCGCCAAAGTTTGATTCTATTACAACAGTAACAATTTTTAAATTCAAGAAATAATAATTGAGCAATTTGAAGAATAATGGATGATGTGGACACTGCTTGACTTCCGTGTACGTGTTTTACGTAATATAATGAATAACGAAGCGAATACTTTCAAAAGCTGAAAAATTAAAATATTTTGCTGTCATATAACTTATCAACTGTGTACAAAAATTTTTTGAAGTTATATTAAGGAAATCTGTGTTGCCTGATTTGCCAAGTGGAGTGAGATACTGATCTCAACACTGGAAAAACGACCACACTGTTAAAAAAAATCCTGAAATTTTACGGTAAAAAAACCATGTTGCCAGTAACTTTTTCAGTAAAATCCTATTTTACTGTAAAATTTTACGGTAGAATAAACGAGAGTTAAAAACCATGAAATGCAAGGCGCAGATTCGATCTCGGGACATTCATGTTCGGCTTTGATGCCCGCCATACGAGTTGTGACACATCAAGTGAGGGGAAATATAGTGTTATCTGCTTCGCACTGTAAGTCACGTGGTGTATCAATTGGAGCTGCAATCGTTTTTTCTTTCGGTACAATTAACTGTATTTTTTTCTGCACTGTAAACACTCCATTTAACAGTAATATTTTCCATACAAGTTTCCTGAATTTTTAACAGTGCAGTCTACACAACGACTCTACTCAATATGACTCCGTACTTCTTACGATTTACGCAGGCTAGTGAAAGACGATCTTTGATATAGTGTTTAGAAATCTCTTTATTGGACGCGTCCGTATAATAGTCAAAGTTCAAATCTATGGAGATCTTATGTGCTGGAGTGCAACCTCATACGAAAAAAATGCTTTTGGGCAAATGGTAAATGATAGGAAATTGTCTTTTAAAAGACCTAAAAGAACTCTTTTTTCCCCTGAGAGGATCAAAAAGCGACAGTGAGAGCCTAAATTATTTATGTAATCACAAACTACGTTTCCGCTGTATTACTTCCATCGCAAATTCCAATTTCATTCTTATCGTTCGAAAAGTGGCAAAGATTAAAAAAGAAACTTTAAAAGCGCAAATAAACAAGATTTCAAAAATTGGAACAACAAATTATATCGATAAACGGTCATGAGTGTCGTGATGACAGATACCACGGGACTCCCCAAGATGATTGACAGCTAGACTTCTGGAGGACCTAGCCTGTCCATGTAACTACAATGAGAATGCACAATACCTAGTTATTCATTAGCAATACGTCTGAATCAAGACTCAATTCATCTGGGTTTGATACAAAAGAACTTTGGTTCTCTGAAATAAATCAATATTTGAATGCCTCAATTGCCAAATCGATTAACTCCACTTTAAAAATAAAATCCTCATCTCTGCTTTAATAGTGCTTTATCAATGCTTAGCATGTGAGTTTATATTAAAATTTTGGTTCAGTACATTTCTGATCATGTGATGGCAGAAAGTGTAACACGAGGGCCCATTCACTCCTATGGATAACACTATCTTTTTCATTACTTTCCTCGACTTTTTTGTTTTATGGAGTTAATCGATTTGGCAAGTGAGGCATCCATTTGTAAGTTTTATAGGCAGGCGGAGGCCGACATAGCTGCTGGTGCTCTGAAGATTGGCCGAGGGTAGCTATATGGCCGAGGGTAGCTAATATGAGACGCCTAAAAAAATTAATGTAAGTGCCAATATTCAAATTTAGAAGCTAACTAGCTTAAATGGTTGGCGAGGCTCTCATCTATTTTGGGGCTAGAGATGGTTTTAGTGACCCTAGTAGGTGCTGCTGAACAGCATAATATAGAAAAAAAACCATTGAAAACCTACCTAAGGTTTCACTCAAAACTTTAAAAGGTAGACTTGCATCCCTTTGTTTCTCACTGCCTTATATGTGAATCATCGGCGTCATGGTAAGACTATAGCATTTATAACACCAATTGAAGCAGCGAGAAGCAATGGGATGAAAGTAGACATTTTCAAGTTTTGAGTAAAACGCGTTTAATGTTGCGGCTCTAGCTGGACTTTCATTGAAAAGTTTTTCTAAATCAAACTGTATAGCAGCACCAATCAGGGCTACTAGTACTGTATCTTGCCCCAAGTCATAGAAGAGGTTCACCTACCATGTGTACTGGTTATCTTCAATTTTTTTAATTTGGCACTTACGTCCCTTTGCTTTTCACTGCATCAATTGAAATTAAATATGGGTGAGAATTGATTAAGGACATGGATAAGCATTAGCTAGTTCTGACAACATATGAAAAAATGTAGTCAATAAGAACAAATCTGGAAGACTTAGTTTTTTGGTTTTGTTGGTTGTTGTTATCTTTGTCCGATTCCACTTTTCCTTCAGGTCATGGAACAAAATTTCTGAAATTTCATGCGGCCGAGCTGATAGTATGTCGAAATAATAGTTATCTTCTCAAAATTTGGCTGAAAAAAAAACATGTGCCGACAGAACGAAGGGATACTGACGTGACGCCACAGATAGCGGACACCAGAAACAGCCTCGTATCCACCGATGATTCGTCCCTTACACGTTTTTCAAATTTACTCACTTTACTTGCATCTCTCTCAAGCTAGTGCAAGGAGAAGTGGAGTTGAAATACATGCTTTATTGCTACCGTTATTTTTATCTCGTTTTTTATTTGGATAAATATTATAGATTTAAGTTAATGTCATCTTCCTTTATCTCACACCGATGCACAATAACAATAAAGCCATTACAACTTTTTCGAATCTATGTCTGAAGGGTCTGGATTTATGACAATGAGTAAAAAAAAATCTAAAGAGTTTTCAAATCTATTACAGAGAATGAGATCAATATCCATTAATGAGTAAGAACGTGCAACATTTCGAAATGAATGTTTTAAGCTGAGGCATTAGAATTTCTAAAAATCAAAGACGCGCATAAAAAAATAGATTCATAAAAAATGGTATTTTTGTTTATTTTTTTACATATAAGAGCTTTGCAAAAAATGGATTACACTAATAAGAAAAAGGGGATAACAAATTTGTATTTTTAAGCGAAATTTTCGGGAGTGTGTAGAAAATAAATTACATGTTTTCAAATTTGTCTGATTTTTTATAATGTCCTTCAGTTTATGATTTCAAAGTGGATACATTGGATAGTTAGGTAATAAGGAGTGACCGTGTCATTTCTTACTAGTTCAACAAAATTCTAAGCATCATATCTTCTTTTATGCTGGAGGAAGAATATTTTCAAACTAAACTCATGAACTGGAAGCACGTTTCTTCACAAAACTCAACCAGATTTAATTTATTAAATAAGTCAGAAAAATTGCTCAGAAGTTTCAGATGTTATATTGTGCCCAATATTCCGGCAGAGGTTTTGCAGTAATAGATGATATCCAATCAAGGTACCTTTGTACATCAACGTACACTCCAGGAACACCAGGTTTACCACATTCGACTCCCCAGGACACAAGACCCGTCAGGATGTACGAGTACGTATCAGGATCGAAGCAGACCAACGGACCTCCGCCATCACCAGTGCAAGAGTCTTCATCTTCCTTGCCACCAGCGCAAATGAAACCGTGGTGCAACTCAAACTTTCGTCCAAGTTTGGTAGTTCTTAGTTGATCCTCGCAGTCATCATGCCCAACTACTGGTAGTACTACTTTCTTCATGACTGGTGAATACGCACCATCGACTAGAAAAGAAAAAAACAAGCTGACAAACACAAAATATCAAACATATGCCTTTTTAAAAGAAAATATTACTGTCGAAATGCATAAATTTGTGAAAAATTGCTAACACAACTATTTTTTTTTTTGATGCTAATCCAAATAGTTTTACCTGTACCCAGTAAATACTTATACTTTATTTTCAACACCTTGTGAAAGTTAAAAAAAAAAAAAACTTTCTCGAACAAACGATTCTATGCATATTATAAATTAATTATTCAACTTTTTGCATCTGTTTTTAACTGTTCCAAAGTGCCCCAAAAGGTGGTATATCTTAGAAAAAACAAAAAATTTACTCTGTATTTTTATTTATTTATTTATTTATTTTGAATTATATGAAATATTGAAACGTTTTTTAGTTCACACTAATTAATCAACATCAAAAAAGTAGAAAAAAGAAAGAGAAATATTTTTTCTCATTTATTTTAAAGTTTCACCTTGGATGGTTAATGTTTATCTATTTTAATTCATGCAGACATTTCCAACCATACATACCAAAAGCGTCTTTACCCCAACCAGTGACAATACATTTCTGTCCCTCGAAAATATCAGTTGATTTTGGCAAACATGCTGTGTCAATGTGAGGTTTAAACTCAACAGGTTTTTCCAGCTTCAAGATAGCAATGTCATTGTAAAACTTGCGAGGTTTGTACTCAGGATGGATGATTATTTGTGACACTGCATAATCTTCGTGTGGGAAGTCTGCACTGCTTGTCTGAGTATCCCATTCACCAAGCCTCACATTCAAATTCTGAATGTTATCTCTGAAACAGAAGTCGCTGTCATCGATAAAAAAGAAGCTTATTGTTGATTTTTATTTAATAAAATACAAAACACATTTTATTTCAAAAAATCGTAAATAAAATATCAAGTATTCTTCTAATTTAATTCGTGTTTGTAGCTCTACTCGTGCTTTTGCGCCCGGAAAAAATGGGATAGCTTAAAATTCAAACTTTTACAGCTCTAAAATTTCATTTTTTTCTTAAATATTTATGAATAGAGAAAAAAGTAAAATATTCAACTAATTTTTAACTAAAAAATTTAAGTCAAATGTAAATATGATTTTTTCTTAGGAATATGTGACTTTTCTCTCAAATTTTTCTACTAATTTTTTGAAATATGAAGTTTGAATTTTAAACTTAAGCCGTTTTACCCTGATATGGATGATTTTGAACGCTGATTTTAGTAACTTTGAAAAAATCATAAATATTTATCTGCAACTCAAATAACCACTAAAAAAACTATACAGTTAAATTGCAGGTTTACATTTTTTTTCCAGAAATTGGTAACCAGGGCAGATATTTTAACCCGTTCTTGGTAAACTGTTATATTACACGATTCGAAAATACATTTTTTAGAGTTAAACTAAGTTCTTTTTATCGCATAAATGCTTTTGAGGTTTATGAGATTTCTATAACACATACATTTACTTTTTTTCTTTTGGTATTCTTCATACATATTTTTCCAAAAATAACTTAATAGATTTTTAAACTCAAAAATTAATGGGAAAGACATATCTTTTAGCTAAATGTACAACTAAAGCTTAGAGTAAATCGAACTTAAATTTTTATTTAAAGACTCAATAATCAATTTTTGAAAAAGTAGAAATTCAAAAGATGTCTTTTTCAAGTTTCAAAGCAAATTTCGAACTGTTTAAGTTGATTTTCTTCACGTTTTTCTATAATACTTGCTTTTTTACTCACTAATGCGCCTAGAATATGTAAAACCATGTTAAACCTTGTTTTCACATCGTGGTAATTCTAGGGTTTATTTGTTAAGCGAAAAAGAACCACATGCAAGTGCAAAAAGTAAAAAAAAAAAATATTTAATTTGAACAAACATAACCCTTTTATTATACCAAGACAGTTAAAATTATTTAAATGTTAGTAATATAATTCGGCGAGCCCAGTGGCATCGCGCTTTCACGCCGCAGACCCGGGCTCCATTCCCAGGTTGGGTACGGTCGACTTAGCCTTTCATTTCTTCAGTGGGGCGATAAAACGCGTTCCTAGAGTGTCGGGGAACTCAACACTCGGGGTTCCGCGTTCGGCTGACTACCTGACCGGACCATTTGCAGTAGCATCCCAAAGCCCTCGGTCTCGCAAACTGAGATGGACGCAGTAGGCTTTGTCCTCCATGGGCTGTTGCGTCACTAAGTTTTAATATTATTCGACTACGGTTTGGAAAAAAAATATTACAATACTTTAAAGCAATTTTAACCAAACATAACTACTTGCTATTGAATGTAAAATGAAAGCGCTATAAAAATAAATAATTTGAAACGATATGCTTAAGAGGGAGTACACTATTGCAATCCTCCATGGGCTGTTGCGCCACAAAGTTTTAATATCATTCGACTACAGCAGTGATTCCCAACCTAGGGGCGATCGCCCCCAAAGGGGCGATCGAACTCTTCTAGAGAGCGATAAATTTCTGGGGAGCGAAAGGGGAGCAACCGGTATTCGGATACCTGGTAATGGAAAATTCTTGACCTTTCAAAAACTATATTGATTAAAATAAATCGGTGCACAATTCAGAAATATCTTTCAGAATACCTATGTTGTGTAATACCGAACCAAGCATATGGCACGTCGAATCAAAAAAAGTCGTTCCCAGAAAATAAGGAATGTATGATTTACAGCTCAATCAAATCTGTTCGGATGAAAAAAATCCCAGAAGAGAAAAAAATTATATCTTTTATTTTATTGCCGTTTTCAGGAGGAAGAAAAAAAATCTTGTAAGCACTGTCTGACCATTGGCGCCAGCATATATTTAACGCCTGAAAAGAGGATGGATGTGTGTAGGAATGGATTTTTGCATTTACTTATCAGTTGTCATTCAGAATCTTGCAATCAGCGCAGAAACCTCCATACGTAGTTTCTATTGTTTGATTTAATTTAGTGAATTTCTGTTTAATTGTGCATGTTTCGGCCGTAAAGAATTTATCCTGTTTCCGACTCTAAAAAAAGTTTAATCGTGGATGATGAACTTCCTGAAGAAAAAAATTTAATTTTTATTGATCACCTTGATCAGTTAATAAAAAAATTTTGAAAAAAAAATAGAACCGACTTCAAAATTGCTCTAAAAAGTGAAAAATAATTTTATTCTTTAAACACCATCGATAATGCTTTTAAACATAATTTTTGAAGTTGGCGCTAAAACAAAACGTAAAATCCAGTGTAACCATGCTTTGTTCATATTTTTTTCAGAAAAGCATCCAAAGTTACGAACGAAACATTTATATCGTTATTCAAATATGTTGTCATCAATACATAATTTATGTGATAGTGAAGAAACGGGGCCTGGTTAAATTTATAGTTGTAGTTGAGTTATGACTGTGAATGATTTTATCTATCGTTTTTGCGCCAACTTCAAAAATTATGTTTAAAAGCATTATCGATGGTGTTTAAAGAATAAAATTATTTTTCACTTTTTAGAGCAATTTTGAAGTCGGTTCTATTTTTTTTTCAAAATTTTTTTATTTCATTCTTTTTAGTGTAAATGTAGATATTTCAGTAAAAGTAAGAAGTTACCTAGTAAGAAGTTCGACTCTATATCACTGTATTGCTTTAGAAAAGCCTTTATTCAAAATTATCATTACAATTACTTTTATATGGCACCAAACTTTTATAACAATGAGTTTCATATTGTCGCGTAGATGAAGATAGCGAAGACAATGTGAAAGCCAAATGAAGCGAATACTCGTTAGTCTCAACTCGAGATCTTTATTCAGAACCACGAATGCACGTTACATCTCCTTATATACAACTTGAGAAAGTGCTGGAACTTTCCAGACTTGGAAAGATGCAGAAATTAATAGAACATTCGAGAAAATACGGGAAACAGTAGAAACGAAATTTTAGTAAAAATCACTTTGTCCTAGTCGGGATTTGAACCCGAGTCGCTCGTGTGGGAGGCGAGAATTCTACCACTGAGCCACCGTTATCCACGGATGAAAGTGCGTACTTCGCTATAATATCATTTTAATCATTTAATAGGGAAATTGCATAAAATGTACTGTTTTTTGCCCATAACTTTTTTTCTAAAGAACAAATATGGTCAAACAAAGTAATGGGACCTAAGTTGAGCCATCCCCTATCCATTAAAAAAAGAATCATCAAAATCGGTTCACTAGGTGAGACGCTATGAGTGGACAAACAAAAAAAAAACATACATACGGTATGAACTGATAACCGCCTCCTTTTTGAAGTCGGTTAAAAAAGAACAATGAATCAAGGTTTGTAGATTTGATCAACTTACAAATTTCTGATTGGATTTTAGTCCCATTTAGTTTTGAAGATGTGGATGAACTGGAAAATTCTTTGCAGACAGAGTTTATGGATTTGAAGTTTGATTGTGAATCAAAAATTACTTTCAAGCAATACGGTAACGAACTTGCCAGGGTGAAGCTTATG
The DNA here is from genome assembly GCF_026930045.1 of Uloborus diversus. NCBI lineage: Eukaryota > Metazoa > Arthropoda > Arachnida > Araneae > Uloboridae > Uloborus > Uloborus diversus. Next base: position 92,626,093 of record NC_072732.1, on the reverse strand, counting down.
GGTACTTACCCACAACTTTGGAAAAAAGTTGAACAGCTCCTCATCTCATTCCCCTCAACATATTTAGTTGAAAGAAAGAGAATTTAGCTCTGTAGTGCAGCTTCTCACTAAGCAAAGAAATAGATTGGACATCTGCCTCAAAGGGGACCTCAGATTAAATCTCACTAATATAAAGCCAGACGTCAAAGGTTTAACGGAGTTTCATCAAGCACAAGGCAGCCATTAAAAAGGTAAAAAAGAACAAATCTTAACAGTTAAAATTTTCAATTTTTTCCCGATTTCAATTTAAAAAAAAAGCATGTTACTGAAAAATGTAGTATTTTTATTTTTGCTAAGTATATAAATGACGTTGGTTAATTAAAGCACTTCAAATTACGTTTTTTCTTTTTTTTTTGGGGGGGGGGAGGGGTTAAGAATACAAAATCCAGTTTTAAAGCTAATTATTGGTTTATTATGCACTTTTTGGAGCTTTAAACTAAAATTAGGCGTTCAATAACATTAATCTTCACTAAAATCAGCGCCATCTAATTTGTGTTTTTAAGGAAAGAACGTGAGGGGCGATAGGTGTAATTTAACTTCCGAAAGGGGCGATGAGCCAAAAAAGGTTGGGATCCACTGGACTACAGTTTTGGAAAAAAATATTACAATGCTTTAAAGCAATTTTAACCAAACATAACTACTTGCCATTGAATGTAAAATGAAAGCGCTATAAAAATAAATAATTTGAAACGATATGCTTAAGAGGGAGAACAATATTACAATCCTCCATGGGCTGTTGCGCCACTAAGTTTTAATATCATTCGACTACAGTTTTGGAAAAAATATTACAATGCTTTAAAGCAATTTTACCCAAACATAACTACTTGCCATTGAATGTAAAATGAAAGCGCTATAAAAATGAATAATTTGATACGATATGCTTAAGAGGGAGTACAATATTACAATCCTCCATGGGCTGTTGCGCCACAAAGTTTTAGTATAATTCGACTACAGTTTTTGAAAAAATATTGCAATGCTTTTTGAAGCAATTTTAACCAAACATAACTGCTCGCTATTGAATGTAAAATGAAAGCGCTATAAAAATAAACAATTTGAAACGATATGCTTAAGAGGGAGTACAATATTACAATTGATTTGAAACATTATTTAAACTGTCAGTTATCACACAGTAGTTTATTATTCATAAATTTATAGAACATAACTCCTACTCCAATCAAACATTCAGGCATGAGCTTTACAAACCTGAGGACTACTGAATTTCCCAAAAAATAACTAGATATTAAAAATATTTATTTTAACAAGCTATACCTCGCTTCATCGCTGTATTGTCACCAAGAGCTTGTCATCCCCACTCACATTTGCTTCGCAATTGCTCTGACGCAACTCCCATGTCAGAGTAAAATATAAGAAACTTTACTCTAATTCTGATCGGTAGCAGATGACTACATTTGCTCTCTTTATGTTTCTTTAAATAGGATTATTCATTTTTAAAATTTCAACCAAATATAAATGTTTAACGTAAGTTCATGTTGCATATTTATTGCCCTAATTCAGAAAAGTAAGGCCAAAATTATGTAAGCCTGATAAACAGATATTGCTTTTTTTTCGATGATGATTAAGAAAACGTTTCCTACTTCGACTATTCCATTTCTGCTCGGGCATACGATATTTTTACATTTGGATGTGACTAAAAGCCCTGAGCTGTGTAATTAACAGGAGTTTTTTTTTGCTGCTGTCTTGTACTCGATACAAATAATAACCAGTATTTGTTTTACATATTAAATCTGTTTTACCTCATGAATGGAGACAATATGCAGAATGAATGAAACTTTTCGTTTGTAGTTTACATTACACTCGTTCTTTGCTCAAATCTGAGCTTGAAACTATACAAAAAAATTAATATACTTCACTGAAACATTGCAAGAATCTATAGTATGATACACCCTGATCAACGGTTTAAACAACGGTATGCAATGCATGACTTTACTGTAATTAAGTTCATACAAAAAATAAATTAAAAAATAAAAATAAAATGTAATAATAACCTTCCAATATGCTCTAAGAATAAACCGTGAAGTTTTGGAGACTAGAATTCGAAACCACGTAGTTTAGTATGAAAAATGCATTTAATCTCTGAAAAACAGGCTCCAATTCTAGTCAAAACGTATTAGAAACCTTCAAAAAAAATCGCATTTTTACGAATCTCTAAAAAAATAATAGACTGATTGTTCTGTAACTTTCGTTACATAAAAGGTCTGCTTCAACTTTTGTTTATACAAAAAAAAAACATTTAGGGGACCGGCAGCAAACTAAAGATACAAAAAGTTTTTTTTTTTTTCATACTGCAAAGTAAATAGCTGGGAATAAGCTACAAAATTCATAAATACAATGGCATACTATGTACGATGGTTTTATAGATTTTCGTGACAGAATTATTGTATTCACAAATATATAAGCACTTCTTTAAAACATACCAATTTCGTTTGAAGGTTTTTGGGTCATAACACGCAGAGTTTTCAGTCCTGGCTTACTAAATGTTCAGAAAACTTGACACCATATACGAGAAAAACAATAACTGAAATTTGAAGTAAGGAATATTAGAACTTTGGTTAAGTATGAACGTTGAAAACAATTAATTTTTCACTGCACGTGCGCAAAAGGTAGCAACTTTTAACTTTTATAATTTTGCTCCCAAGTAGATGTTACAACTCATTAAACAATACCGGATTAATATCTTATTGATTTAGAAATATATCGGCAATTTAATGAGCTGCATTTCATTGATCTCAGAAACATGATAAAGCATGAGAAAATTTTCACAAATAATCTGTTTTTACTTTGAACCACATTCTAGAAACCGTGAACGTTTTCAAGCAACTGTTACCAATCTGTAAGTGATCCCTTCCGGTTCATTGTCTATCCCAGAAATTGCGTTTATCTTTCTAAATTTTCAAGCTATTTACCTGGATTTTTTTTATGAATTGCCTAATCTACTTGGGAGTGAAATTTTAAGAGGTATAAGTTATCTTTCGCACAAGCGCATTGAGAAATTAATTGCTTTAACAGTTGATATTTCCTCAAATTTTCAATACCTTTATTTCAAATTTTTGTATTATACTTATCTTGTATGCTGTAAAATTTTCTGAAAGTTTGATTAGATAGAGGGAAAGCTCCGCGTGTTATGAGCCAAAAATCAGTGAAAAAATTGCTATTTTTGAAACAAAGGCCTATATTTCTTCGTGAATTTAAGTAACACTTTCACGAAAATCTAAAAAAAAAAATTGTACATTGTGTGTAAACTAACTTCTAAAAATTTATTGTTTATTCCCAGCTGTTTGCGGTGAACGATGATTAAATATATATATTTTTTTGTTTCTCACATCTGTTGCTGGTCCCCTACATGAATGGGCGATTTTACTTTTATTGGAAAATGATAGCTGGAGCGTATCTTTTATGAAAACATCTGGAACCTCTTTTATGAGTGTTCTGTATCAAAAGTTACAGAACACTTAGTCTTTTATTTTTCAAAAAATTCTTAAAAGATAATTTTGGAAAGTGTCTCAATACTTTTGGTTATGCAGTGTAACTCAATGCTCTGACTAGAATTTGAAATCTCGTAATCTTGTAGGAAAAACGGATCCATCCGTCAAACCGCAAGCACTTACTCTAGTTAGCAATATAACTCAATGCTCTTGCTGGAATTTTTTAAACTGTGTAACTGTATAGTCTTGTAGGCAAAAATTATCCATACACCGAACTACAGGATCGAACTCTGGTTAACAATACATCTGCATTCCATTGCTCAGAAGTGGGTCATTTGGTGTGGTTAAAAATTTTTAAACAACGAGCTGATGTGTGCCTCACATGGCTTCCTTTTACTCCAATTTGAAGTCATTTTCTCATAATTGGTAATTTTAATGTGATTCAATAGTTTACTCTCTGAATATCACCACCTGTGACCAAATCGAAACTAGATTTAAAAAAAAAAAAAAAAAAAAAAAAAAACCGCCAAATTTGTCGCCAACTTGACGAAAAAACTTGGCGACCAAAAGACTGGCGATATATCGCCAAGTGTCCGCCAAATTATAACACCACTTGAGTATACCTCGAAATTAACAATGATTTTCCCCCAAAAGGGGCAAAAGATCCCTTTAGAACACACCAGAATGCAACTGAAAAGAGAGGTGCACAACTAGACCTAGCTAGAATTCTACGTACCAAATTTCAACTCTCTAGGACACACCGTTCTTGAGTTATGCGACATACATACGCAAATACGCACATACGCACATACATGCATACGTACACAGACGTCACGAGAAAACCCGTTGTAACTAACTCGGGAATCGTCAAAATGGATATTTCGCGTGTCTGTACGTTTTTAGGCACTTATCCACGTGTGGTCGAGTCGAAAAAAAAACTCAACATTCATTCGGGGGTGAACAAAATGGAAATTAAAGTCGATTTTTGAGTGAAACTTTTTTCGCGAATGAAATAAATCCTTTTTTGTAAAAAGAAGTAAAGAAGTGATTACATTTTTGAAAATTTAACCTTGATAGTTTACAAAACATTACAAAATTGAATATATTCCTTGGTCGTACTTACGTAAATTCAGCTACGCAGTGAGCAACGGTTAGAACGTGCTGCTCGTCAATGAGAGTTCCTCCACATTTAAATAAGAAATCGCCATTGTGTTTCCTTAGCAGTGCTGCCTAGAACAGAATTGATGCTAGTTTTTAAAAGATGGTGGTATAAAGAAAGTAGCTTTTCATTAAAAAGTATATTTAAAAAATGAAGGTTAAAGCGGATGCATAATTTCGAAATTACGTGCGAAATTACGCTACACTTCTTAAGGGGAATCGGTACCCTGTAAAAGCGTAGTATTTGATAACTTAACTTTATGCACCTTCTTCTCAAAAAGTTTCAAAGATAAAAACGTAGAATTTTTTAGTGCTGTCAATTGTTATCTAGGAGGCTGAAGAAGAAAATTTGATGACAATTCTATTTTATAATAAATGAAAATTTAACCAATTGTCACTTTTTTAGTGAAAAAAAAGGATCATTTTTGACTGTAAAAGCGCTGTTTAGGAAAAAGTGCTAGTCTTAAAGCTAAAGTTTCACGTAAGTATAATTATGAAGATTTCAATAAAACATTGTGAAAATATCAAAGTAGTGTGTAAAGTAGTTTTTCAGAAAAATGAGCACGAGGTTTTAAAATTAACGTTTTGGGAAAATCGCTTTTGAAAGTAAAATTGTACATACATTTAATTAAACTCCTGAGTCATTAATATTCAAATTGTGTTACCTTTAATCTACATAGAAACATTAATTTGGTGTCGTTTGAAAGCTCTTGATTTGAATATCTTTAATGCACAAAAACTAATTAATAATTTCTTTAAAAGTTTTAGGGTACCAACTTCCTTTAAGTTTACAATCATTTTTATGAATTCTCAATTTAGAAGATTATTTAGTTAATCTGCTGCCGCTAACTGTGACTTTGGGGTCAGATCAAATTTTGTCATTGTAATTCCCTGCAAGAGCGTTATTCCTTTGTTGACTAGTGTAACTTGAGTAGTGCAATATGGCTATTTTACATTTTGGTTACATTTTTCGTCACCGTGACCAAGAGGTCGCATCGAAATTCGTCATTATGTTTCCTTGTAAGAGCGTTATTCCTTTCTTGACCAGTGGGACTTGAGTAGTGCAATATGGCCGTTTTATATTTTGCTGTATTACATTACGTCACCCTGACTCTGAAGTCACATCAAATTTTTTTCATTATATTTCCTTGTAAGGTCATTATTCTTTTGTTGACCAGTGGGACTTGAGTAGTGCAATATGGCTATTTTACGTTTAGGTGGGTGGTACAGACACAAGTTAATAAGTCACAAACGTATTCTAAAAGGTAAAGAAAAAATCCATCCTTATTGCGTTGTAGTAAAATTATTTTACATATACTAGCCTACCGTTATACTAGCCTACCGTTTTTACACAATCCCGATTTCTTCCTGGTAAAAAGTAACTTTAAAATTCTACCGAGAAAGATCCGCGTTTTCTAAGCATAGGGTTCCTCGTCGCGGTATGAAAGTATTTAAAATGAACCTGTATTGTGGTTAATGTCCTCAAACTCTAAAATATACTTTAGCATTTCGATTTACTGATCTTATTTCACATCTTTGTTGCAAAAATAAATTAGTTTCATAAGCTACATGAAACAAATACTCTTTCGTTAAATAAATTCTGAAATATAGCGGTTTACTGTCTCGAAAAACTAACAGGTAACCGAGGATCTGAAGCAGGAGTTTCTGGGCTCTTGCGCAAATTATTCGGAAAAATGACGGAATGAAATGTTTGCAACTTCGAATATATAGAACAGAGCCAAATGTAAGATACAGAATGGAATAGACAATTTGCCACGAAAAATTATTCTAATAAGCGGGAGGTTCCATTATCCGGGATAAAAATAACACGCATCTACGGTGTAGTACACTGACATTTTATTATATTAAGTGGAATATTCTTTTATCCGATATTCCAATAAGCGTTCTTGACCGTAGATCAAATAAAACGGAACTCCGACAGCTCCATTTTATGTCGTTACTCCAATTACATTGTTGAACCTTTACTCTAATGTGAACGAAAGAGATACACCAAAACCTGTTAAGTTGACCGCCCTTGTAAGTTGACCACCTGTCTAAGTTGACCGCTATTTCGGGGCACAGAATTAGATCTATACCATATAATTCAACCTCTATAAGTTGACCACTAAAGTAGTGCACCGCAAGTGGTCAACTTACACAGGTTTCACTTTATCGCTTTAAAAATTGAATCATTCATATTAAAAACTGGCTGGAGAGAGTGTAAGTTTAACAGATAACGAGCTGATGTGCATCACATGACTTCCCTTTACACCAATTTCATGTTATTTCCCCATTATTGGCAATTTTAATGTGATTCAATGTAAAACTCTCTAAATATCACCAACAGTGGCCAAATTAAAATCAGATTTTTAAAGAAAAATCGCCGAAATTTTTTGCGATTAAATTTTTTAGGCACAAAATTTTAAATATTATATGTGTTAAAAATCTAAATAATAGGGTCTGGTGGGGTAAAGTGGTCATAAAATCGCAGGTTTTCAAATTAGGTGGATAATAAATACAATAAATTCTTTAAACACTTGAACTTTTTTTATTGTTATTTTACATTGCATTATTAAAGAACACGGTGCATTGAATTTCAGGAAAAAAAATATTGATTTAAATAGTTTTATAACATTTTCTTTTCCCTTTGTATTTATGACCACTTTACCCCATGGGGTGGGAGAAAGTGGTCATAGCATGAGGTAAAGTGGTCATAGTTAAAAATAGATGCAAAACCGTTACAAATAGCCCTAATTTTTATATATTTAGGTTATTTTTATAGTTGCAAGTATATATACGAGTATATGCGGGTATACACGAGTATACTATATGCGTCATGCAGACATGAGTAAACATGTTCATATATGAATAGATAAAAGTATACATCAGATACATGCATGCACGTGCCTACTTAAGTATATACGTGTATACACGAGTATATGAGCATGTATACTCGATTACCTAAAGGAGTGAATACGTGGTCTACACTAGTATATACGTGTCACATGTATATGCGAGTATATACGCGTATAAACGAACATCATATGCGTGTTTGCACGTATCTCGAGTATATACGTGCATACCTGAGTATATACGTCTATAGTCGACGCATATATAAGTGCGCATACATACTTATACGAGTATACACGAGTTAATTCGTGGATATATCCAGTGCGTGTTTGTACGTGTCTACTCACGTGTGTATGTATATGGAAGCACGAGTATATACGTATGTTTACGTGTAAGCACGATTATAAACCTGTTAGACGTATATACGTGCATTTACGTGTATACACCAGTACATGTATCCACGTATATCCACGAGTATATCCGCTAATGTACATTAATGCTTACAGAATGAATCCAAGATCTTGAGCAAAATCTAAGTGGTGTGAAAGGGGAGGATAAGAAGCAAAAAAATCATAAGGAACTTGTTTCGCTGACGCGCTACATGCACACATGGTCAGAAACTGCTGTTAGCAAAACAGGTCACAGAATTGTTACACAAAGATGATCTTAGCCGACATTTAGTTTTTAAGAAATATTTAGAGCAGTTGTTGACATTTACTGCCTGTAGTAGCTCTAATACACGCATCGCAACAAAGGCGCAGCGACTAATGTAAGTTTTTCAAAAGTCTCGTTATTGCAACAGAGTGATTGCAATGCATGTATTAAAGCTGCCGGTCGCAAATTTCCTCAATCACTTTAAAACTTTCTTAAAACCTAAAATGTTGTGTAAAATTATCTTTGTGTAATAAATTTGTGACCTGTTTTGCATCCATCAGTTTCTGGCTTTGAGTGCATGTAGCGCGTCAGCGTTTAGTTTGTGTCTATATGTTTCTTATGATTCTTGCTCTTATCCTCCCGTCTAATACCTTTTAATAATTTGCCCAAGAGTTTAGACTCACCCTGTATATCATATGCTTGTATGTAAGTGTCTACTCGAGTACGTACGCGTATATGCGTGTCTCCCTGAGTATATAAGTGTTCGTATATATACGAGCAGAAGCGGGTATATACATGTATAGTCGAATGTATATCTGTATAGATAAAAAATACTTGCAGATACCCAAATACGTGTTTATTGGTGCATTATGTGAATGCGTATATATACGTGCCTACACGAGTATATGCGTATACATACGCATATACTCGTATCTTTAACCCTGTTTATTTTAAAAACAATACATATTAAGTAAAATTAATATTTAATTTATATCTGCCTTATACTTAAAGATTAAGTCACTTAAGAAGAACAATATTCGTTAAGCCTAATATTATGACCACTTTACCCCATCTTACTTAAATTGTTCTAAAAAATTATTCAAAATAGATTCAGCTAACTGCTAATGAGTAAGAGTTCTTGAGACATGTAGGAAGCTTCCTGTGCAGTCAATCTGTTCATAATTCTAACAAACAAAATTTCTCATGGAAGTTAAAAAAGGTGTTTAGATTTTAAAAATTTTCATACTTACACAAAATATTTCTTTTTAAAAAATAAAATTTTGCCATTTGTAAAATTTTGTATTTAAAATGTAGTTTCTAAATGCACTACTCTAAAATAAAATTTTCACATTCATTCGAACATTAATTTCCAAGCTATAGCCATTTATTTGAATTATGACGACTTAACCCCATTGACCACTTTACCCCACCAGACCCTACCCATCTTTTCTTTCATCCATAAATGCTTGAAGGTGTTTTTGAATGGAATTGATTGTTGTTATGGTTTACTGCTTTCGTGTATTTCACTCCTAAAAATGAGTTTCTCTATTTTTAAAATATCAAGAAATGTTTTGGCGCCTTGAAAAAAATCTTAGCTATTTCTCTGATCTTATAATTGTTACAAATTTCTAGGATATTGCAACAAGTTTTGTTACTTGCATAAACTTTCTGCGGCACGAAACTGTTTAATTTTACGTGTGAATTTTATTTTAATGCTTTTATGTAAAGTTATATTATTGCAGTATAACTGATATTGCAGTGTACATTCTTCAAAATATACTAATAGCTACAAAGTACTTTTTAGCTCAATAGATCTCTGGTCACAGTTCTTAGTTTTGTTAGCCTTCTTCTTTTCATTTAAACCGACGAGGCGTACTTTACAAAATTATTACTTTTTGTAATATAGACCTCATCTAGATTTTATTAAATTCTATTATCACCACAAAATTGTTTAAATTGAGTACAGACCCCACAAAGCTGTATTAAAAAATATATTTTTGGTTCGATGAGAAACAGCTACTGGTAACATTTTCCGTTTCAAAAATGATGTCATTATACTGATGGTAAAGCGACAAACTGGAAAAGCAGTCAAGGGTCAGGAAAAGCCGTTTTAATTTTGAATATTCACCAGAAGTATTTTGACACAACGAAGCATTTTTGATAAAGTTCGGAAGTTGAAAACGCGGTGTCAACTTATATGTGGGTTTCTGAAAAGAGGCGGGGGGAGGTGAAGGTGGCTATTTATCGAACCGCCAGTATTTAAGATTGAATGGGTCAGTAAATTATACTACATATTTTTAAAAATGATTCTGTATTTGACTCGGTAGTATTAAGTTTTATAGAGCATATAAAAATGTAGAAAAGAGGAGTTATAACTATGAAACGTAGCTTTTTAAGGACTGTCACAGTGGTATTTACATAACAACTAACTTTTTCTTATTTTATTCCTTTTTTTGGCACTTTTGTTTCAAAAAAAGTTTTCTAACATTGTGAAAAAGGGTTATTTGAGAATTCTACAATGAACACTTGATGATAGATTAGGTATATTTGAGGACTTATTTAAGAAAGTGACACGTCACACACTCTCAAACAAAACAAAATTCAATTTTTTTGCTACCAATTTGTAGAATAATGGTTATAATATATTTCCTTTCGATAGTATGTTTCTTCTCTTTTGTCTTAAAAAAAGAGCAACTGAAATAGAACACAAATTTCTTGTCATTGTCCCGACCACAAAATAAAGATTTTGCAGATAAATAATTAAGTTAGTTTTGCTTAAACTAGCATTTGAGGCAGAGAGAAACAAAGAGATGCCAAGGACAAACCATAACCTCTGAGAAAAAGGAGAGAAAAAGTTGAAACCGTACGTATTCATTCACCGAGGAGTTTTTCTAAATCATGGTGCATAGCAGCACTATTACCATATCTTGACACAAAAGAGAAGACACTATCAATGGTTAATATTTATCTTCAATAACTAACTATAAAACTACTGCTGGGGCAAACTTGACCTGGCAGCATTCTGAAGGCTACGCAGATCCTAGTCGACACGGTCGGGTAATATTTTCCGCAACTATAGTTATCTCTAAATTTGTAGTTTTGACGCTTATACCTCTTTCTTTCTAGGTCATTCTGCACTGATGTGTTTTACTGTGGATAAAATAAATGTCAGATCGAAGTTTTGAAGTAATATCAGTATTATTTGTAAACTAAGTAAAACAAATGCGTAAGTTAAAACTTAATATTAACTTACGAATTTTAACTTTTTAAAGATGTAATTTTACATACTTGCCAAGGCCATTCCGCGATTTCCGTTTGTCCAGAAGTTTGAGTATTTACTATTCTACCACTCATGGTGGCAGAATTCCTCTGGCCACATCTGTGCTGGTAAGGTGGTTGGGCAGTTTCATTTCTGGGATTTTTGCAGCAAACGTTGTAAGGACCGCATCCCTAAGACACATATCGAATTGAATATGACTGCACTTAAAGTAAAAGAACAACTAACTCAAACATCATAAATATTTTCAAAGTAAAACATTACGTACTGTGCAGGAATGATTAACATCTCAGGTGTATCATTTAATGAAATGCTGGACACAGAAATTAATATATTTTTCGCATGGGTTTGCAAATAACAAAAAAAAAAAAAAAAAAAGATATGATTTCAAGACATATTATTCATAGCTACCTTCAGTAAGCGTTTAACGTTAAATTGTATTCTAAAAAGTTAAAGAAAAATAAGATCCAGATTTTAAATAAATAAAAAGTTTTTTTGCTAAACAAGGATAATATCGACGTAAGAGCACAGATAAGTTAAATTTATTTTACGTCTCCCTATCTCTTATTTCACTGACCTGTAGTCGTTGCTGCTCTTGCAGCCGGACGATAGCTCCAGAGACTACTCTATGTTCTATAGATTCTCTGTGGAAGTTTGTGGCTCTTACTTTATACTTAAAATACGCTACATGTTTATGCTTTTTACCGTTTCTTTATAAACTTTACCAATATAAATTTGTAAAGAGAGGTGTTTTTTAACATTTAATAATGATTTTTTTTCTTCTACATTTTATTAATAACTTTTAATTTATATTTCAACATAAATGTTTTTTCTCTTCCACATTTCTATACATGAAGCTTTTTCGGCACTATAATAATTTATGTTAAGCTTGTGATGTTACATGACAAAAATGAGTAGGGGAAGGTCGGATAGTATCGGAAACCTAAGCCATTTCAATCATAACACTTTTTGTTTTATTTGTAAAGAATTAGTTTTTACACTAAATTATGCTGTACTAAGTTACCTAACATAAATTGTAAACTTCGGTTAAAAAAACATAGAGTCGTATTTTTTAAACAAATTTTTGTCAAACTCTATTTTTGGCCAATTTTAAATTTTGGAGGGTTGTATCGGACAAAACATTAAAATGTTGTAATAAAAACAAATAGTTCATAAATAACATTTAAATGCGCAAAAAAATGAAACGAACAAAGTAGTTGGTTACTTAGAATAGTATATAAGTCTAAAATGAAAAGTTTTGATCCTATCACCCAACGTACTTTTTGGGAATAAATATCTTTCACTAGCTTCTCTAATTGTCATTTTATTAAGTCAAACTTTTTCAATGGCTTCTTTCATATTTGTTTCATCCCATTTATGTCGTGATTTTTCCATTTCAACTTGTTGGACAAAGAAAAACACCGTCAGTATTTCATTTTGGTGCCAGTAACTTTGTCACTAACCGATACAACCCGACTGTAAAGCTACAGTTGCTTAACCACCACTAGGTTATTACTGAAGCTAGACACTTTTATAGCTCATAATACTTAGATTAATATACTATCAGTCTAAAGGTATAACAATGAAATAATATAACTTACTCTATGTGTAAATATATGCCCCAGAAATTAAGTTCGTGCACTGCAATTCTCTCAACAAACAAACAACTAGCTTTGCACACCAGAACAAACTGTTGATTTGAACCAATATAGCGTCTGTGGCTTTCTTCCCCAATACGGCACAATATGTTGACCCAGTACGTGCTGCCCGTGGCGGCGGAATTAAGAAGCAGCCCTTGTCCGATACTACCCGCTGTCCGATACTAAACGACCTTCCCCTATATCTGAAATATTCATGAAACATATATTTCTGATTAAATGTTCTGTAGCAACAGTACGTTTTTTCAAATAATTTTTCGCTCAACTCATTTCTCACGTGGCTTAAAGTTACCCATCAAGTTACATATCCTCTTCCTAGGGTGGTTCAAAAATACATGGTAAAAAAAAAAAATTCCCAGATAACAAGACATATCTCTCAATATTTTTAGACTAGTGGATAGTAATATACTGGAAGAATATCAAAATCCTATATCAACTGAAAGAGGGTGCTCAACCCCCTTCCCCAAACTTCATTAGTATGGGGGAGGGAGGTTAAAAAAAATACATTGAACTGAAAAAACTATGCTACATATTATAATATACACTAGTAATCTGCGTTACATTGCAATAAAATAATTATTTTCAAAAAAAAAAAAAAAAAAAACAGCTGGGGAAGTAAAATGTTTCTAAATTTGTAGTATTTTCAATGCTACGACTAATGTTAAATTAAGGGATCATTGAGCGCCCTCTTAAAATTTGAGTGAGCCGTGCGAACTATGAGTGCCCGAACGATGAGATTCACGTTATGGGTTTGGAATAGACTCAAGTGATTTCCTCTTTTAGCTCAAAAAAAAAGAAAAAAAAAGTCTTGTATGTGTTTTAAAATAAATAAATACTTTATATTGAAATAAATGGTGTATATTCGTTGTGAAAAAGCATGAACTTGATTAATCGTTCAATAAAGTCAGATGAAAGCTTAATTTTCGGTAATGAGTAGCCTTTCAAGCAATTTCTCTGTAAACATAGATAAAATTCTGGTGTAACCTTACGCAGAAATGAGTGAGACGTAACCTTTCACAAGCGATGTGTAACTTTACTCCAGTTATATCAGTTAATTTACACCAGAGTATTGGATGCAGCTAAGCTGCCACCCATTTTATGGAGTAAGGTTACACAAAGTTTTTTACAGTGTATGTCCGACTTTTGGAATATTAGTATTGATCTGAAAGAACGGAAATCTTAGTGAGATTTTTGTTAAGAAGGTGAATGTAAGATTGCGATTGTTTCAAACTTTCCGTAGGTATCCGGACCTTTTCGTTTCAAAATAAAAGATGTAAGCAAATCTAGTTTACGTTTTCTGAATATTACAAAATATTCATACTTGAGATTTTTCAAATCCAGGATAAATCCAATCGCAAAATAAAAAACACAAAACTGAATCAAAAGAAAATGATAACTAAAATCATTAAACATAAAGCATTATTAGATGAAAGCTTAATTTTTAGTAATGTGTAACCTTTCAAGCAATTTCTCTGTAAGTACACAGAAAACTGTGAAGTAACCTTACGCAGAAATGAGTGATACGTTACGTTATAGTTACATTACCATGTGGTTGTGAACTTCCATAAGCGATATGTAACTTGACACCTGTTATATCAGTTACGTTACTCCAGTGTAGTGGAGGCAGCTAAGCTTCCACCGATTTTATGGAATAAGGTTACCCTAAATTTCTTACAGTGTTAGCTCTCACTTGCGGTACAAACTTTGTTTTTCTGTGAAATGGCCCTAGTACGTTCAGTTAACAGTATTCAACAATACAAGCGAGAGAGACTATTCAGGCCAAACCTGTCTTTCTAGTGTTAAACTCGTATGAGCACTGCAATGTTTCTATTGAATACCGGATATTGACGCTGTAGAACCACCTAAGAAGGTAGCATGCGTTGTCACTTGGGAGCGTTTATTAAAGAAAAAAAGAAAATTATGTCATATGTGAAGAATTTGTGTGTTCGTCTTTTGTGTATACACCGACAACATGCTTTATACTACTCAGACACTCCCCCATTACGTCTGCCTGCATATCTGCGCATATGCTAACGTACATCACCTTACTTAATTTCCTGATTGGTCTTTCTGTCCGCTCTGCCTCTTCGTTCAGCTGATATGCTAATTTTTCGACTTCGTCCTTAATTTTTGCACACCAGTGTATTGCTTATTATTGTAAAATGGCTGGTATTTGTTAAAAACCAAAAAACGCAATTTAAAAGTTGAATATTTTCCCCACAGTAGTGGTAAATTGGTTTGAAATGTTTCTAAATTAGTTAATTTATTTATTTGTATAGTAAAGTGCTTGATAAAATGCTTTAAAGAAAGGAATCGGATGGAAAACAAGGTAAGAAAAGGTCAACCGGCAAAGTTGACAAAATGTGATCGTAGATTTCAAGTTAAAAAAGTTATGAAAAATACACATTTGAGTACTGTAAAAGTTTCTGCAGAGTTAAATGATACATTTTACGTTTAATTTTCAACTAAAATTGTTCGCGAAGTTCTTTGATTAGCTGGATTAAATGAGACCTCTTCCCGCAGAAATTTTCTTGGTCGTGCGAAAAACAGAAAGCTTAGGCTTTTCGTCCCGAAATCAATGATAAATAAACTAAAAACAGTTTAGAATCATGTCTTACTTACAGATAAAAATTAATTCAACATTTTCGGTTAAATTGTTGTATAACTGTAAGTAGAAGAAAAAATCAGGAACTTAATCTTAAGAAAGTTCGATCAGTTAATCAGGACGGTGAAGGTGTTTTAGTGTGAGGGTGCATATCAGCATCAGGACTTGGTAGTTTGCAATTTTTTGATGAAATAATGAATCATGCTGTTTCTTTAAGTATTTTAAAAACCAATTTTGAGCTCTTAGCCAAAAATTTTATTATTGGAAACAACTTTGTTTTTTATCAAGATAACGATAAGAAGCACACGGTTTTCAACGTTTGCGTCTAGTGCCTCAAAAGTGCTCCTAAAGTTTAGAAAATACCCCTCAATCTCCAGATTGTAACTTAATGTAACGTATTTAGAGATATCTGGAGGCTAGATTACGAAAATAGGGCTTTAAAACGAAAATAGAGCTAGAAATAGTAATACTCGAAGTGTGGTAGAACACTTATTCAGAAATTACGCTAAAAAAAAAGAAAGAAAAAGAATGAAATCTATTCCCAGACGTTTAAAAGGTGTTATGAATACTCTATGATATTCTACTAATTAATAACTTAATCAAAAGTTAGATTATTCAGTAATATATAGACATTTTATAAAGTGTACGAAGACTTTTGTGAGATAAAATTTCCGGCACTTTTGGTTTTTTGATTTAAAAAAAATTAAGTTTAAATATTTTTTTAAAACTTTTCATGCAGTTTTGTTAAAAATTGATCGTAGATCTTATAATTAAGAACCTATTCCGAAATATTAATTCTAACCAATGATTTGGGGCCTATTTCGTGTAAAGTCGTAGGTGTACGAAGACTTTTGGGAGCCACTGTATATTAATTTTAAATACTTCACAAATAAAAAAAAAGTGCTGTCATCGCTTGTTCTCTGTGTTTATGATTTATAGCTAAATTTTGATTGACTTTTGAATGCTGAAAAACAAAACGTTAAAAGTGAGTTATGCTTCCGTATACTTAACATTGTACCAAGCAAGTATTTCTGGTTTCCTAGTTAAATCCGGGTTCGCGTTAAATCATGGCTAGTTGTAAGTGATTTCGATTGTATTTTGACAGTCAGTATTCAATAGAAATGTTTAGTTTCAGGTTCGGAAAAGTATGGGCTTACTCACAGATCGTCCTCGTATTGGCTTCCTGGGAATCATGTATTTTTCTTCCTCATCCACATCTTCAGGAACCTCCTCCTCAGCATCTCTGTCGGAACATTTAAAAAAGGGTAGACAGAGACAATTCTCTGTGGGTGCACCTGGCTCTGAATAGTCCCCAAGATCCCCATTCTCATCATCAGTATTGTCTTGTGCGTGAATGCCCACAGCGATGCTTAGAAGAATTAGAATTGACCGTTTGATGGTGGCCATGATAAAATATTTCTGAAAGTTCCATGAAAGAAAATTATAAGCGGAATTAATTTTTATTATGTTGTTTTTTTCTCAAAAAATTAAGAGAGGAAAGAGTCATATTCTGTTATTTTTTAAGTTTTGAAAATTGAAATTAGAAAAGTATAAATAAATTTTGCCTGTTTCTGTTTCACAAAAGAAGACATTTGACAATGTTTTTTTAATTAAAACATTGATACTTTTGAAATACAATAAAAAAAGAGGCTTGTTCATAAAAGTATATGTAAATAAATAAATAAATATAAATAAATTAATTCAGGATTGTTAGATTAGAATGATTTGAGGCTAAAAAATTAAAGTGTTTAACTTTAAATTTTGATTTTTTTCAAAAATGTGGGAAAATGCCTGATTACTTGCTATAGATCCTAGTGTTGGGTTCTAAAAATAATACTAGATAATAGGTTTTTGTCTTTGATAAGTAAATTATTTGCACTTCAGATAAATGATACTCTTTTTTAAAAACGGAACTAGTTTATATGATTCTATTTGAAACAATTTTGACACTTGAGTTGCATTTCACCCTCTCTCCACTTATTCAGCGTTTTTTTCATCTGCACTTTACTTTTGTTTTCACCTTTTCTCCTTTTTTTTCAAAAGAAGAAAGCGTGTTTTGGCACACATTGCTGATTTTGCGCTTTCACCATACTGTGCATACATACACTTATGATGGATAAAGATTTTTACGCCCAAAAATTCACGAAACAAATAAAACAAAAGGACGCCAACAACTTTGCCGAATATAAAATACGGTTTATAAAAGAAGCAAATGATTCTGAAAATTGTTTTTTTTTTTCCCCAGAATGTTTTTAAGTTATTGACCAAAGTAAAAGATTGAAGAATCACTGGAAATTTTTCGTGCAAAATTTATGCATTAACTAATTTTATTATTTTGTTTTTCTTTTAGATCATTTTTCAATTTCTTCTGTTTTAAGCACCTAATACATTTATGAATTTATTATACCGTAAGCTACTTTTATATTTGTGCGGTAGGTATCTTCGAATGATATTAGTGCGAAGAAATTGTTCTAAAACGTATTCTAGAAACTGTACCTGTATGTGTGCCACAAAATGTTCAGTGAAGTGTTCAAAAACGTGTCTTTAACGCGATCCTATAAGTGCTTAAAAAGTACGCTAAAAAGAATGCTGAACTAAATATATGTTCCGAACTGTGTTTCTAGTAGTGTTTTGGAAACTGACCCAAAAAAGTGTTCTAAAAAGGGGACAAGTGTACGTGTTTAAAAAATGTTTTAAAAAGTGATCTTACAACGGTTCTAATAAATGCTCCGAAATAAGTGTTCAAAAAAGGAGACAAGTGTCCGTGGAAAAAAGTGTTCAAAAAGTGTTTGATTATTTGCAGTGTTGTCATGACAAACAACCGAACGTTTCTGTAAAAGTGACTAGAATAACATGCAAAAATGGCTGACAACGTTGTGGCAACCAGTTTAAAATGTTTAAAGATTGCATGCGCTACCTGGGAACCTCAGGTAGAGTTCTCTATCAGATTGAGAGAGATTCGCTCAGTATCGTCCTGTAGCCTCATTGTATAATAAAAAGCATCAAGTTGTGAAGGAAAAAATTTGTGGCCTGAGTTTTAATACAAAAGCTCATTTGTTCCAAAGTAGTTGCAAATCAATTGTTTTCAAATTCTAGGTGATCTTGAGATTCTCCACACAAAAACAGCATCTTTCCAACAGAAAAAATTGGCATTAGGCTTACTTAAATTGTGCAGTTAATATAGATCTAAAGGAAATATCATGTTTTTTAACATAACATGGTCTTTTTGTAATATTTATTTCTTAGAAATACATATTGTTATTTACTTTTAAAAAAATCGTCCAATAAATCTCCGCTAAGAAATCGCTGAAAAAGATTTAAACTACGCTAATCTATATTAATTACCAAATTAATTTTTCTTTATATCAAGCACTCATTCTGCAGTATAATAAATAAGATTTTCGTTACGACGCACCCTGGAAGTAGCAAACTAGTAATTTTCATACATACCTATAAGAGATATATCTTTTACGCTGGTGCGAGAAAGAGATTAAAATTACGTGCACCCTTACAAGGAAATGAATTTCGGTAAAAGCAGCCCGATGAAAATTGCTATCATTTTTATATCAGTTGGTAGAGGTAAATGACAGGAAGAGGATATCGAAAGACCGCGGAAAGGAAATTTCATATTGATTGAACTCAGTCTATTATCAATTGTATAATAATAAGATAGTTTTAATTTTTTATAACCGAAAAGGATTTTTAACAAACTACTAGACAGCTGTGGGAAATTTCGTACAATATATACCAAGTAAAAAACGCATAACCAAAATTTTGGGCTTGGTTAACCAAGATGTAAATGTAAACTCGGTGTCTAATATTTATTTTAAAAAAAAACTTAGAAAAATTTAAGATACAGTGAAACTTTGATGAGTCAAACTTGCAACAAAAGTGAAAAAAAAAGTTCGAAAATTCGGTTTATTAAAATTGAAAACAAAACTATGGAGTGAAAACAAGTACTCCCACAAAAACTCATTAATATTACAGTATGCATATTTTAGTTGCAATTATATACATATTAGTAATATACATATTATATTAACAGTTTTAATTCATTGAAGTGACTGTTACAATATATTGGCGAATTTAATAAAGCTAGATTTTGCTCTGGTATTGACTATTATTTGACTCAATAAATCGGTTGATTCAATTAACCACTGATTTAACTTACTTGCTTCCATTGTGTATACATGTACATACATAATATTATGCACAAGAAACATCGATATCAATGGCGCACCACTAATTAGTAGCTGTGACTTAAATTCCTTCATCAACTGCAACAAAATCCATAAAATCTGTGTTTGATGGAATAATCATTTTCTTTTGTAAAAAGCTCCACTCATTTTGTAAATTTATGTAAGAGATTTATTACATACACTTTGTCCAGACTCCGTTTGATGTAATGGCACCGGTTTCTTTCTTTTTGTTTATACTATTTGCGAATGAAAACTATTTCGACTTATTATGGAGTTACATTGGCAAAGAGAATCTGACGACGGTCATGGAGAAAAAAAGTCGGCTTATTGAATGTTAACGAAATTTTGCTAATCGAAAATAAACTGTGTTAATTATCAACTCAGTTAGACGGAAATAAAGAATTATTCGGCTTGTCGAAGTTTTCGGCTCCCGGATATTCGACTTACTGAAGTGTCCAACTTTAGGATTTTCTCGTGCACTTAGTTTCGTGTGCGCACATTATAGTCCTAAAGCTGGCACTGGTTTTGTGCATTAATTTTATAAGTGTTGCCAAGCTAAACTATCATAAGTGTGAGAGTTTAGATTGACAACCACTTATAGAATTTATCATAAGAAAAGATTGAATTACCAATACGTAATCAGATAAGTTTGTTGATACTTAGGTGTTTGTGGTGAACCTGAATGCGTTCCATTAAAATAAAATCAGTTACAGTAAAAATAGTCCAAGAATTTTTTGATCATCACAGCACATGACAGGTTTGTTTACCGCAGACTTAGCTTTAGTTTTTCTTTGAAATGTACAATTATCTTGCGTCTTAAACAAAATTATTGATGAATTTCTTTAATGCTTAACAGAAAATTACTTGTACAACTTTAATATTAATAGAACTGAATTAATACAACTTTTAAAATAAATTATTTACGGGTCTTCTTCGCTTGAACAAACACAAAATTCTTTTTTTAAACTTTAAAATGCTGTCTTTATTTCTTTAAAACAATTTTTCATCCATGCAAAATATTTTATAACCCCTTTACCCTAATAATAATGTTTGTGCTTTGACAGTGTTTAGCGTTTTGGGTCTCTTTACGCTTGATGGTTCTTACAGTACTTGAGGTAGTCGCTTTTGCAAAAGGTTATAGGAGGCTGCCTTACAAATAGAACAAATTCTAGAGGTTTCCAAACTGTAAAGACAGGTTAGTTTTACATGCGTTGATGCTACTGCTCTTTAACTCTATGTATGTGATTTTTTTTACAGCTGGGAATTATTGCATATACCAGTAGGAAAATGAAATAAAATAAATACACAAATACATAAATTAAAAACATACAATTCTACAAATTTGAAGCTGATTTACAAATTGTGAAGTTTTTGCATCTCGTTTAATCTTGCAAAAAGAAATTTAAAGAATTTTCAAAAATAATTTATGCTCATTATTAACAACATGAAATTACTTCTCTGAAAATCCTCATGGTTTTAATGTTCTTCCTTAAATGATCTACGACGCGGATTCCAATTCCTTCAGAAAGTTTTGTTTCCAAGAATGTCATTTTTCTGATCAATGTCCCTAACGTTTTTTTTGGCGAAAATATACGCTTTTTAGTATATTTTCGCCGCTCTTCATTTGATTTTCCCTACCAAGAATCATAGATATGACGAAGAACTTCTGAGGTGATGTTATTTGCTAGAAGTTTGGCCCAGTGAAACCTATGAAGTTTGTTATTCAAATACAATTTTTACTCTTGTATGCAACTAGAATAAAACTGCCGGTATCAAAGCTCTAAATTTATTTGTATTCCACACATTCCATCATTCCACGAAATGAATATGATATACACTTCCCAAAGAGCATACAGAAAATAAAATTCAGTCAATTTTTCCAAATCCCATTTTATTCCTTTCTCGAAGAAAAAAGAAGAAAATAAGGGCACGGAATCCGGAACTCAAAGAAGTTTTAAAATTCGCTTATCTCAAATAGAAAAGAAAAATATTTCTGTATTTTGAACATGTCTATCCTTTCGATGACTTGCCGAGGCTTCGTCTCATGGATTGCAAAGAGGAAGATTTTGCAAAATAAAATCATGGACACACTCCTTTCAGTGCATCTGGTATCCAATACACGTTTCCGGAAAGAAGCATCATTCTGGTTCTAAAAGCTACCACAGAGCTTATGTATGTTTCGCTTAGTCAACGCAGATATGTCGCATATGAAAAGAACGAACAAAGGGTGGAATCGACCGAGTGTCAGATCAAACAGGTTTGATTATGTCAAGTAGACTCAAATTTGTAACTTAATGGCCAACTGATTGAATTATTGAGTCAATTTGGCAAGAAATAAAGATTTTATTTTGTAAAAATAATTCACATATTTGTACCTTAGCTCCAAGCGTAAGTCCATACTTGCTTCTTTACAGGAGGACTGGAAAATATTTGGAGCATACAAAGGAAGGGAATTTTATCATTCGTAAATAATTACAAAGCATCTCTTTTTTTTTAAATTTTTTTATTTTTTAGAATTACGTTCGTGTGGCTCGATGCGAAATAGGATTCTACATTTAGGGTGGTTCGAAAAAACCGGTTTCTTTATTTTGGAACCGCTTTACCTCTCAAAAGTTGTAGTTTGGTATCCTCAAATAAGAAAAAGATTTAAAAAGACAAAAATAAGTTGACATCTTCAGTTTGCGCATAAGGCTGAATGTTTGAAAAAATATGTTAAACATTGAAATTTTCAAAAAATAATGAAATTAGTTTTTTTTTTATATTTTCATAACACAACAGCCATAAATTGTCAGAACATAGTGTAGCTTGAACCTAAAAACGATTTTATAGCTTTTAAATAAGATCTTTAATTCGCAAATACGCCTTAAATAGGGCTTCAAATTTCTATGAGATTTCAGTCCAATTTAAGGCGTATGCGCAAGCGAAAAATCTCATGTAATAGCTATAATTTTTTTTTAGGTTCAAACTACGCCATTTACTGATAGTTTATGGCTGTAGCCTTACAAAAATATGAAAAAAACTAATTTTTATTACTTTTTGAAAAAATTCAATCTATAGCATATTTTTTGAAACTTTCAGCTTCAATGCGCGAACTAAAGATGTCAGCTCAAAAATTTTTATTTTTATTTTTCCCCAATTGAGGATACCAATCTACAACTTTTGAGAGGTAACGCGATTCCGAAATAAAACAATCGATTTTTTTCGAACCATCCTATTCTACATACAATGCAGTAATAAACGGAAAATAGCAAATTTTTGGATTTACGTTAGTCTGGCTCTGAGATACAGCAATATGAGCTTTAACTTGATTATTCACTGGTCATTATATCGTATGTGCTAAAATTTGGCGATTTCACAAAACATCACCTCTAAAGAATAGTTACATGCTTTATGTGTATCGATAAGGAATAGTTACGCGCAAAGAATTTTTGTGAATCTCTAAGGAATAATTATAAGCTAGACGTTTATCTTTAAGGAATAGTTACACGCTAAGGTTTTATATGTACCGTAAACGCGGGCTACTTTGGCCCTAAAGTTCTTCTTTGGCTCAAAATTCAAAAAAAAAAAAAAAAAAAAAAGAGACAACGTCCTCTGTCAACCTTTAGAGTGCAATTGTTTCAACATATTTTGACAGATTACACTAGAGAGCATCCACAAGTACTCAATTATGTATACCAAGCAGTTCTATATCTATCTATTCAAGAAGCAACACTAGTGGTTCTGCGTTCCTTGTGCTAACACGTGTCTTCATAACCTCTCACACTTCTCCATATAGAAGCAGTTCTACATAAGCTAAGAGTTTTTTAAGTACCTGTTTATGAGCCCTACTTAATAGTCTACGCATTAGTATAGTTTCACCTCTCATTTCTGTTTAGGTTTTTTTGTTTTAAAAATTGACAATGACAACATATCTCTTAATCTAAAAATTACGACCTACTTTGGCCCAGTATAAAAAATTTAAAAAAATCCGCCAGAGAGATTCGGAAATGTAAAGAATAGCTAAAAACAAGACCCTAAACAGGAGAAATACAAGAAAAACCTGGAATTCTCGGCAACGGATAAAGAGAGAGATTGCCGACTCAATTCCATGGCTTTTATTTTGGAAGATGAAGAGGAATTAAAAGTTGCAGCAGGCTTAGAAAAAGGTTTACCCAGAGTTGCATCTACTTCTTACAAATATTGTTAAATTTATTAGAAAGTTTATGGAAATTTATTGTTGTAGAATGGAATGAGCTCAAATTGCCAAAAAGATAGCTGTTAATGCGCGAGAAGAAAGAGCGAATATTGAGAGCATGGTCGCACCAAAACGTTTTGGAAGTTACTGAAAATTTAGGATCCTTTGTTTTATGAATGGATCTTAATAAAGTTATTCAACCTCCAAAACTGATAAAAAAATGACTGTTCTCTGTCGGTAATTTCTGTAACAATAACTAAGTATGCACATACATTAAAAAATAATTATAATTTTCCTTAAAACCAATGTGTGTGACTCAAACTTCTTTCAAAACGTTTGCTTTTCTTTTCAAATAAATATTTTCCCCAAAGACCACACGTCTTTGTTTGGCTCTAGTTAGTTCTGCAATGATTTTAAACAGAGAAAACCACTTTGGGCCAAAGTAACCCAAACGCAATGGTAATATTGGCACAAATATAAAACAATAATAAAAGGAAAAAATGCTTGGAAATAAACTGATCATTATTCAAAAATTCAATAAAGAGATCTCTAGATGTATGAAACAAGTTTTCACAGCTTGGAAATATGAATAGTTGTAAAATTATTGAGAAAAGAATGAGAAAAGTTCCAAAATCTGGGCCAAAGTAGCTCGTGTTTACTGTATTCCTAATAGGTGATTGCGCGTTAAGACTTTATGTGTATTGCTAAGGAATAGCTACACGCTTTATGGGAATCTCTAAGGAATAAATATTTTCACGAAAAGACTCTTTGTGAACCGCTAAGCAATAGTTACACGCTAAGACATTTTGAGTATCTTTAATAAAAAGTTACACGCTAAGATTTTATGTGTATTTCTAAGGAATATATGCGTGCTAAGACTTTATGTGTATCTCTAAGCAATAGTTACACCCTAAGACTTTATGTGCGCTTGAAAGTTGGGAAATTACACGGGGACCGACATTTTAAAAACAAAACTAAATACTTTGTAACATTTAACACAAAAATATGCATAATGCAGCCCAGTTTTCTTTTCTCTTGGATTATTGCAGTTTTAGAGCAGAATTTAAAGGTATAATTTAATCCCCAAAATACATTTTGGAAGTTTAAGAAAAAATAAATAAATAAACAAACACCACGGTAACTGACTGACATTTTGCTTTTATAATTTTTGGTCAGTTATCATGCTTTTAACAGTTTTAAAACTTTATCCAAAATGCATTCTGGAAATTATTTTACTATTAAATGCGGCTAAGAAAATACAATAAATAATTCAAGAGAAAACTTCGTTCGCATAACGCATATTTTGTTTTGAACCTTACAAAATACGTAATTTTACTTTGAAAATATGAGTCAGTTACCAATGTAATTGCCCTGCTATAAAAATCTACACTGCTTGACAAATTTTAGCTTATATTGACTGAAAATTTGAAAGGCTCCATTATTTTTAAAGTTGAAATTAGTTTTTTCCCTTTAAATCCTCAAATTGAAGAATTTTTCTTCTGTATGAAATTTAAGAAGTCATTCATTTCTTTTTACAAAATTAAGATATCAAAAGAAAAAAAAATTTAAAATTCTGCATTCTATGAAATACATTTTGACTTATTTACACTGTAAAAGAATTCCGACACTTTGCTACAGCTTATTTCCGTGTAATATTTCAGGATATCAATGGTTCTTATCCACTTCCTGGAAAAATCAAGGTTCTCTGTCAAAAAGTTTCCTGAATTGCTACATGTTGCACGAACGTAGACTTCTCACTGTTGTGAAAAATATTTTTAGCTCCCAGTTTAAAGATTAACTGAGCGTATTTATAAAGTGTATCGGTTCCACTTCAATTACGGCCCGTCCAGACTTTTTAAGCTACCGAAGGGAGTGAATTAGTTCATGGAATGAGAAGCCAGGAACGTAGCTAAGGGGGGGGGACAACCCCCCCCCCCCGAAACGTCAGTCTCACAAAAAAGAGAAAAAGAAGAGAGAAGAGAAAGAAAAAAAGAAAAAAAGAAGAAAAAGAAAAAAAAAATCTTAACGACTTTTTTCTGAGTAACAAAGGTCAAAAATTCATTTTACTACCCCCCCCCCCCAAATGCCAATGAAAATCTGCTCCATGTGTGACCCTAAAGCACAAAGACGCCTCCCTCTGCTGAGACAATTTTTTGATAATTGAGTGAAATTTGACACTTCGCTTTAGAAATGAGATTGATTTGTTAAATCCACGTATATGCAGCCTTTCTTTGTCATAGATTCTGCAAATTGTTAAATATGTTTAATTTTATGGACCGCGCAGTGGGAATATTGCATACAGTCGAATCTGTATATTTCGAATTTCACAAAAAAAAAAAAATTCGAGATAAAGAGGTTTTGAGATATGGGGGCTTTAAGAAACTTTTTATAGAAATTTGAAATATGATGGTGGAAATTTGAAATCGATACTAAAGACAATATGGGCTCTTGAATAAAATTCCTCTTTATTATTTTTGTTAGGTATTTATTCTATTATTACATTATTAAGTGCTTTATTGTGAGTTTAAGGAATCATTTTGACAGTAAAAGAAACTTTAAGCATATCTTTTTCAAAAAAAAAGTCTTTTATTGCTTTTTGGTCCCTGATTTTTTTTTTTGGATTCATTATTTATCCTTTTGAGGCTAGCAATTGCTGCAAATCTAACTTGGCCAGTATTCTACGATTTTCCGTTTTTCATCACTTGAACTTATATTTTCTTTTTCACTCCAATCATTTCGGTTTTCTAAGGAATCACAATTTTAAGAAAGAGAGTAACCAAAGGACAGTACTAATCCAGGTCATTTAAGTTAAAAACGAAATGGCTTTTAACTTAAATGACCTTTAACCATGAACTTGAAATGTTCATTTTACATGTCAAACCTGTGAATTTCACCCCTTTACTCTTCTTCCAAGAAAGTGCGCGAAACGACTGTCCTTTGGTTAATCTTCCTGGAAAGCCTACTCGTGGAACGCATTTCTCCCTTTTTTCCACTGTCTCCTCAGCTCTTGAAGACAAATCCTCTCTTTCTGAGTTGAAGAAAATGTTTTTGATTGCTGCTTTAAAGTTCATTAGGCTTCGAATCCAAAAATGATAGCATAACCGGAATTCGAGACGATAGAGGTTTTCGTTGGTCTGGTCTCGTGTGTGTCATAGGTCATAGTCAAAACGACCTTTGCTAACCAGAGTATCCATTGCAATCACATTGATTTTTCAGCCAGTATTTACTGCGTATTCTTTTGGAAACGTACAGTCTGTTTAAAATAGTACATTCGAAGTGAAAGTTGTTGCATAATGAAGCGAGCAAAACCGATAACAAGCTTTTTTAAACCCAAAGAAAAAAATTTAAATGACGAAGAGGATTGCTCTAAAAAGAGAAAGTTAACGTCGTCTGAAGAAAACGAAGTACAGTCTGCAAAGCAGCATTAGTCCCATCGGACCCTTCTGAAGGTAATTTTATTTTAATTCAAAAGAAAAACTGCATAGCCGTACATGAATAAAATATTTAAAAAGGAAATGAATCTAGATTATTTTTATTAGCTTAGTTTTCATTAAAAAGTAGAAAATAAAAAAGACTTCTCTTTATAATACTCGAAAGTTGCTGTTGCCCTCCTAAATAGATATTTATGTAAATTCTAAAGCAGCTAATAAAATTAAAAATAAAGACTTGAGATGAGAACAGATGGTATGTATTTGAGCGAATAACTTTCTACCGCCTATTTTTCTTCCCTAACTTTTTTTATTCAAATTTTATTAACTGCTTTAGAATTAGCATAAATGTAAATACATAAAATGCAACATATAAATATAACGATATGAAAAGCAATTTCATTTTTTGCGGGTTATAATTCAAGAAGTCTTTTTTTATTTTATTTCATACTTTTAGTGCAAACCTAGTTAGTAAAAATAATCTTTATAGTCTGACCACCGATGAGATTGAAAGTCGAACATCCAGTTTACAGGCGGAAATGGAAGTATCTATTAGCTTTCAGGGATGCCAGCTTTTGCAGATGTGTGTTAGACTCTAAATTAAGCAGTTACACTGAAATGAACGGAACACGCTCATCAGATATTTGATTTCCCCCTGATTTGGATAGACTGGTTTTGACAAGACCGTTGTTAGAAAATTTCACTTTAAATTAAATGGAGGGAAAAGGAAAAAAAAGTTAAATTTTCCATAACATAAGAAAAAAATTCTTTGCTTTTGTTTTATTTGACACAAGTATCGGAATTGGGGCACCCCATTCCAAAGTATGTAAGATTCGCCTCCCTCTTTTTTTAATACTAAAAAAATTTACACACACACACACACACATATTATTTATATATATATATATATATATATATATATATATATATATATATATATATATATATATATATATATATATATATATATATATATATATATATATATATATATATATATATATATATATATATATATATATATATATATATATATATATATATATATATATATATATATATATATATAAAAAGAAGTAACCCCCCCCCCCCCGAAAGTCGGGTCTAGCTACGCCTCTGTGAGAAGCTTTGCAAGAATTGCAGGAGAGTAATATTATTGAACTTTCTTGCAGTTCTGTCTTAGCTTTAGCCATGTTCCCAATACTGAATTTGGATTTTTCTTGATAAATCAGGTAGATGCCAAGCTATATAGCCGGTGTTATACCTACCGAAGTTTTTTTTAAACTTCCAAAGATACGACTGGCTTCAAACGGGAAGATTTCTGAATTTTTCAGGAGGCTTCCAGGATAATTTCAGGAGAAATACTGAATTTTAGCGGAAAATATTCCTGGCTTTTTCAAGATACTTTCCTGGAAGAAATTTCGCACATCAGCTGCCCATTATTTTCCAGGAACGTTTCTGAATCGTTTTTACAGTGTACTTTATTGTGAGCTAAACGCAAGTTATAAGATTTAAAAAAAAAAAAAAAATAATAATTTGAATTCTGAAATTTTGAATTCAAATTATGTTTTTCGCAATCACAAACTGCGGCAGGATTCTACTCATTGGAGTTATTGTTTCTAGAAACAGCTCCTGCCCCTCCTCCTGGGCGGATACGTGTGCATAGTTATGTGTGTTTGTAGGCTTGGGTGTGTGCGTAGACCTGTGTATGCACGTAGGCGTGTGTGAGTGTATGTGTGTGAAGTCGTTTGTGTGTATATGTGTGAGTGTGTGAGTGCGTGAATGTATGTGTGTGAAGTCGTTTGTGTGTATATGTGTGAGTGTGCGTGTGTCTAGGACATGGACGCCTCCGACCAGGAGAGCGGATAGCTCGGGACCGGAGGAGTCGCGCCTGCAGAGGACGGTGGGCGGTGGTGCTGCTGGTCCAAGCTGAAAAAGGAACCAGACGCTAAAGAAGGTCAAGTGAGGACAATAAGCAATCGTGATTGCTAAAAAAATAGAATTAAAGATTTTTTTGTAGTTCTTCGCCTTTCTTGATTGGTTGTAAATCATGTATTAATTAATAATTAATATTTTTCCCTAATATTATTGCCATTTTATTCAACGACATGCTAATGGTTTGGAGCTCATGTTAGACCTGTTTTTAACAATTTTAAGCCAGCCGTTTTTGTTGCGAATTAAAAAAAAAAAGGGTGAAGGCAGAACTAAACCTGGTTGTTTAGTACTTCTCCTTGCTACTCTTTACTTTTTAGCTTGATAATTGCCAGAGCTTTGACAGGGATATCATTGATAAAATTGGAAAAACGTTTTGCGTACAGAATTTTTCAAAGATCAAACCAATTAGGTATTAAAAAGTCATTAAATTCCAGTTCATATTATCAAGTAACAGCTGATTTCATCAACGTATCTCTCAGTTTCACTGTTAAAATATGTTACAGATATTTGCATGGTTTGGGACTCGTATAAATCAGCAAGACAGAGAGATATCACTGTTTTTCCTTAACAATTCGATGCTTATTTTTAAGGTTTTACATATTTGGTCCGCATGTTTCAATTGATTTGTTTTGATTGAAATGTTTTTTTCTCATTGAGTTTGTTGTCTCAGATGAATCCTTAAAAAAGTATTTACAAATTAAAAAAAAAAACACTTTATTCCTGAAAATATAAAGGTATGTCTAAATCTGAATTTTACATTGTCTTTTTTATGCTAGGATTACATATTATTGGGCTAAAAATACAGTTATAATTACATTAGATCTAGCGAAAGAAAAATAAGATTTGAAAGTTCAAATAATAGAGTCTATAAATGTAACAAATGGCCCTTTTCCAATTAATTAGTTCCTAAAGTTGGTAACTCAGGCACAAATGCCTTATTTCAGCTGTTTTGAAAGACTGTCGGTGAGTAATGATGAAAAGATGAAAAATCTTCCTAGTAGAACAATTTTTTCGGTGTTCATAGATACTCGTATCTGTGTTTAATTATTCATCTTCCCTTTTAAATACGCAACTGCAGTTGGTCGTTTCCTTATTATCTTCTTGGCCGTTACTCACTTCGGTTTGTAACTCTAGTCATGCTTTTCTTCTCTTGAGTGTGGTGTCAGTCGTACCCACACAACAATGTTTTAGTTTTCTGTAAGTAGAGTAAACAAAACTTTTTGGGTACCATTACTTGACAGGGAAGATAGTTTTCCAATCCTTATTGAAGGAACACCCACTATGCGAGTAATTTTCAGGCCTAATGTCAAAAAATTTTGAAAAAACATTTTGTCTGTGATTTTTATATCAGTATCTGTATAACAGAGTTATAGCATAATCAAGTTCATTCCTGGGATTGAAATAATTCAGCTACAAATTCTCTAGATGTTTTGACATGGTTGTGATACTTTCCATTACGTTCGAGTCAATTTATGCTTAAAAAATAATTTTGTTTACAAAACATAATTTTGAAAAATAATTTTGTTTACAAACAGAAAAAAACATGTTGGCACATTTTCTATCGGTAATGAACACAACTATTTCGGTTCGATTCCGTACTAAATAGCAGAAGCAATTTTATAAAAGCACTTACCTAAAATTACTTTTTAAATGCAATAAAAATATCAGTTATTTTTGCAGAGTGAGATGACATTTGAACTTTAATGTAACCAAATCTTCTTCAACTTCCGTACGTTTCGTAATTAGATAATATGCGGAAGTAGAAGTTGACGAACTGCACGAAATCAGCTTCGGAAGCATGGTGTATTTTCCAGGGATGATAGATAAGAAGCATAGATAAGGAAGAACATGAAATTCCTTTTATTTTAGTGTATTTATACATGGAATATTACAAAGAGGAACTGCAGGAAAGACTTTAATATGAAATAACTTATACTCTTAGAAGCTGAACGGGTTTGCGTAATACAGTAAAGTCTCGATTATCCGTGAAATTGAGTGGCACAAGTGCAGCGGATAATAAAAATCGCAGATAAAACGCAAAAAGGCTGAAATGAGAGACAAATAAGGTCAAAATTGTTTTTCCTCAAAAACTTAATATAGTATTGATGCATAATACTTTCTACAAACATTGAAAATATACAGTGCTGGTAAAAAAGAATGCATCACCTACGCTTTTTTACAACAATAGGATTATGTGAGAAGTTTTGGTCGACCGATCAACGATGAATGTATGTGAAATCCTGCAAAACTTATAAAATAAACATTTAACAGCAGGAATCCGATAAGTGTTTATGTAGATCGGGGCTGTTTCCGGGCCAAGGCAAACTGCTGACCCCATGTTCATTTTTCCATTTCTGAACCTGTATGTGAGTTTAGAGAAAAAAAAATTACTTAACCTCATGTCAATTTAAGTCTAATGGCAGGATAAAGGTTTTTAAATTGTTACTAAGCAGTTTTGCTCTATGGCACGGAGCAGAATCCTCCTGAAAAATGACGTTTGGAACTGAAGTAAAGTGATCCCGGATAGTAGGAAGCAATTTCTCCTCCAAAATGCCAATATACACCTGAGCGTTTACTGTTCCTTGCACAAAGTGAAGCCCACCAACTTCTTGATCAGAAATACATCCCCAAATCATCTGGGATACAGAATGCTTGGCTGTGTGTTGAATGCAGTCGGGATGATATTCCTCTCCTTTGCGGTGCGGGTGATGCATTTTTTTTAACCACCACTGTATACAGTGCAGTAAAAATGTTTTGTATTCTTGAGCAACAGAACTTAGCGTCCATAAAGAACACGTGTATGTGCGATGAAGAAAACCCTAAAAATAAATAGATAAATAAAACAAAAGTTTAAATTAGAAACAAATCAACAAACAAACAGCTGTTATTATTTCCTTTTTCCTGCGAAAACACATGTTCCTGGTTGTCAATGGGGTGGTTTCCTTTAGTCAAAAGTACTACTTTTAGTCACTGAAATGGATAGAATGAGTTAAAAAAATAATGATATAGACCCGGAAAATACTTTCATTTTCCCAACAGTTTCTTTCAAATAATTGTTTAAAATGTCCGATTTTTCAAACAAGGCGTGGTCTTGATGACTTCACAAATGATGCACTTTGCCGCATCTTTCTACCACGGTTCCACGTTATGATAATCAAGAAGCGAATTAAATATTGCGCTCTACGCTTGCTATCAACCATATCGTTGCCAATACACGTGAGTAAAGATGCGAATTAAATATTTTGCACTGTGAATGGCAACACAGAATGGCATTTCATCATTTGTGAAGTCATCGACAGAAGTCGTAAACAATGAAAGCGCTCCAATTTAAGTAATTTTTTAAAAATATTGAACGTAAACGAATTTATCAAAAATGGTCCGATCCTATGTTTTTAAGCATGTTTTTTCAGAAAAAAATACTTTTAAATTTTTGAAAACGACTCCAATTGTCTCGCGGATAATCGATAGTTTACTGTATATCTATTTTTCACTTTTGTACGCAGTGGTCAATTCGGGAAGTTTTTGGCGCATGTCTCTCCTTCCTCAGGGTAGTTTTCTCAGATATTCTCCTTGCTTTCTCATAACTGAAATAAATTTGAAAGGGGGGAGGGGGATTTCGAAAGAAGCAAACAAGAACGAAGTCTACTACTTTTAACAAAGGACGGGTATGCTTGGACTGGAACTGAATCGCCAGTTTGAGGAACCAATATAGCGTACACCGACATGGGATAAGAGCAATCATGCAGGGCCCGAAAGTTTGCAAGATCGTCTCAGTTTGGCATGTCCTAAATGATGTACGTGTTTATTGAATTTAAAAAAATAATACACAAAAATGATCTCATAATCTTGGTTACGTATATCGCAGCTGGAAAAGAATAGTGACACAACTCAAAAAGTTTTTCATCAGATCATTTTCTAAATTGTTGCGATTTGTAATTTATTGTTGTTTGATTTGTAACAATGGGGTCGTTTCCAAAATTTTAAAAGTATTTTTTCTGAAAGAGCATGCTTAAAACCATAGAATCTGACCATTTTTTAAATAATTGTTTAAGTTTAATATTTTTAAAAAATTGCTTAAATCGGTGCGCTTTTATTGTTTACATTTCTTGACATCACAAATGATGAAATGCCATTCTGTGTTGCCATTCACAGAACAAATTATTTAATTCTCATCTTTACTCACGTGTATTGGCAACGATAGGGTTGATAGCAAGCGTAGAACGCAATATTTAATTCGCTTCTTGATTATCATAACGTGGAACCGTGGTAAAAAGATGAGCCACAAATTGCATCATTTGTGACGTCATAAAGACCACGCCTTGTTTTCAAAATTGACATTTTAAAAAAATAATTAAAAAATAACTGTTGGGAAAATGAAACTCTTTTTTGAGTATATGTTATTTTTTTTTACTCATTCTATCAATTTGAGTGACTGAAAATAGTACTTTTGACTGAAGGAAACAACCCCATTCTGAGTTATTTCAATGCCCCTCAAGAATGGTTAACTCTATTTCTTTTGTTTATTTCATGGAGATTTTGGACTAACCTTTTAGGGTTCCTAGAGATTTTCATCAATTTTAGATCAAATTAGGTTTTAATCAAAGTTGACATATACCGGCCACTTTGCTATCTCCGATTTGTGTCTTCATTACACATAAAAGATAAACTTTATTAAAGTAATATTAATTAAAAATTTAATTTGCTGTATTTTGAGTTTTGTCACTATTCTTTTGAAGCAGCGATACATAAAAAGGTTACGTTTTTGTTATGACACATAACACAGTGGAGAGGATTTAACTTGGATAAGACAATATGAACATATACCGTTGACAGAAGAAAAGTGTACAGACCGACAAGTGAATGAACATTATGTATAGTACATTATGTACTTCACTTCATTAAACAAAAAATATAAATTCATGTTTTTTACAGAACCAACAATTAAACCTGGGCAGACGTTGCGAATAATGTATATTCAGGTGAAAAATATTTGAACTTCTGTTGCACCGAGTTTAAACAAACATTGCACAATAAACTTTGAAAACCTTTCAACAGACTACATCAACAAAAATTCCCTATTTACAAGTAAACATGCAAAGGAAAATGCAAAAGTTAATTAATGTTGAATAATTTAAAACCTTTTTTTTTTTTTTTTGCTTTTTTTGTGAGATGAAAATTAACTTTCCAAACGTCACGTCATGTGTAACAGAGAAGACAGAAATAACATTAGGCTTGAAAGAAAATGTTAGGGTGCAGGCTAAGTTAAATGCAATGAAACCGATACGTTTTCCTACTGCTGGAAGAAGTATTAAATTAAAAATGTCACCTATTGCTTTTGGGACATACCATTTAATTAAACATGTCAGTTAAACGAAAGTTAATAATATTATCTTTATTTAGTTTCGTTCAGATTTGTCTTTTACTTATGTTTGTGCTTTAAACTACTTGTCGCGATATTAAGTATAAGATTTAAATGGCAGGACTTGCCCAAACTAGGCATTTGAGCTTTGCTTTTGACAAAAGTTCACGATGCAGGGTGAACCAACCATAGAATAGTTGTTCCTTTACTCCCCAGTAAATGAAACACCAGAATTTTTTTTTCTTTTAAAGCTTTAAAAGTGCTTTTTTTTTTTTTTTTTTTTGTCGAATTGGCACAGTAGTAAATGGCTTTAACACATTTGTAAAAAGGAAACGACTGGAAAATGGTTTATTTATCAACTGGTTGGAGGTGTTCATTCGCTGAGTTTGTTCCATTGTTTTTTGTTTAAGAGAATCGGGACGCATTTCGAAAAAAAAAAAATAGTTAAACAACTTAGAGTTTTGAAATTTTTTGCATTGACTCACCATCTATTTAAATAGCAAGGTCATGACTTTAAAAATAAAATAATTCTTTTTATTTAAATTTTATTATTTTTCCGGTTGCTTTAAATCGTTAAAAATCAAAATATTCTTAGTGTGAATTTTCAAATTAAAAAAAATGCACAAATATCTAAGCTTTAATTTACATTCGGCAGTTTAAAAAACATAACTTCAGTTAAAAAAATATCAAATCTTTGAAGGAAAATTTCGAAAATTTCTAAGATTCTTTTTTTTATTTTTTAAAATCACATTTTTTGCAGTTAAGTATAAATATTTCAACTTAATATTCATACTTAAATAAGTTTTATTTTCATTCGAAATTATTTTAATATCTAAAATTTTGAAATGAATTTTTTTATATTTCATGTTATGAGGCATTATTTACTCATTTAAATGAACATTCTTTAGTTATGCTTTGCTTTTTTGGAAAAGTTGTCAGGCTTGAAAAATAATACAAAATCTTCTTACAGCTTTATGATTTTTTGATTACAAAGCTACACTACATGGTGCTTCTGAACTCTTAGGCAAAACTTTAATGGGCGATAGTACATATTTAGAGAAACAATATAGTATCAAAAATGTCCCAAACGTCTTCCGAAGGAGATAAGGCGCCATTAATGTTTAGGGTCCAAAAATTTCAAATGATCATAAAAAACGGATCTATTGGTCGATTCGTTTACGGTTTTCGTTAAAATTATTCTTTTATCATTATTTTCTTGAAAATGAATTTGAAGATGTAGTTTGAAAAATACCAATAGGGGACGCTTTAGACTTTGGAGTAACGAACAACTTTTTTACCGCTATTTTTGAATGTCATTAAAAGTTTTCTAATGCTTGGACTTAAATTTAAATTTTGAGCTAAAAATCTAAATTGTTGGGAGTGATTAAGTAGCGAACACTGAAACACCCAGAACACTCTGTATAACATGGACACATTCTTAGAAAACATGTTGAAACTTAAAACCGATAACTAATGAGTATTCTGTATTGCATGTAATGAGGAAGTAAAATTTTTCAAAACTTTAAATGTTTAAGAGCATTTAAGACAATTATTTCAACCAAAAAATATTTCACACAAAACTGAATATATTCCAAAGCATTAGATAAGAAAATTTGAAACCTCAGGGAAAAGGAAGTATTTCTTAATCCCTCAATTAAAAAGTAAATATACCATATTACATTTCTTCATCCTTCATTTCTTTCGCTTTTTCTGTAAGAAATTTTTACTTGTTTTACATATGTTTATTTATTAACTGAAATATTATTTTCGTTGGAAAAAATACTTCTTTTAAAAAGTTTTTTTTTTTTTTGTTAATTTTTATATTTGCTATTTTTTAGTTAATCTTTTTCATTTAGAAAATTATGTATGTAGTCCTTCTTTAATAAAGCTAAATTTTAAAAATATTTTTATATAATCAGTTTTTGAAAACTGCTACCGGCAGTACTTACTTACTACTATTTTTAGCACAACAAGTCAAGTGGTTTTTCAACTGTCTCTACAAATTAGGGCTGGGCGAAGTAGGAATTTCTACATCATGAAGCATCGCCAACTTTACATCGCAATGTTCCGATGCATCACGATGTACATTTTTTAAAGAACATTACTTGTTTTTGCTTAAATTTTACAAAATATATTCCAGCTGAGAAAATATAAACACTACAAACAGTTTCTAGAACCAGCAAGAAATCGTTAAAAAAAAAAAAAAAAAAAAAAAAAAAAACACTCGTGTTAAAAGTTCAAGATAGCAATAAATATTGCTATTTTGCTTAGGTGTGTTTTGAGGTTACAATGAACCTATTTTTCAATA
Organism: Uloborus diversus; assembly: GCF_026930045.1. Classification (NCBI taxonomy): domain Eukaryota; kingdom Metazoa; phylum Arthropoda; class Arachnida; order Araneae; family Uloboridae; genus Uloborus; species Uloborus diversus. The sequence continues at coordinate 92,589,285 of NC_072732.1, read as the reverse complement.
CAAAAAATGTGATCTTATGGAAGCAATATTATCTTCTTGCATTTAAAAAGTTGTAACTCGAAGCACCAAAATTCGTGTATGGGTCATTCCATGTGAAATGAGCAAATTAGCTGTGTAACAATATGTCAGAAATTTCAATGAAAATTTTCATTAAGGTAAATCATGCATATCTATGAGGGAATGTGAGACATGAAAGTTTAAAAACTGTTTGTTGCTTTGTTATTGAAATTAGAAGTTGATGCTCAACGCTAAGCCTAAATTTTCAGAGTTCATAACAGCCAGTTTGTAACTCAATAACTCCGTAAGTTATAAACACAAACTTAAAAAATAAATATTTCCACATTCTATAAACAAATCTCTATTAGGAAAGAGAAAAGTCAAATTTATTGGGAGCTTTTTTGAATCTGTGACATTAAAAAAGATTGAAAACTTGCCAATTTACTTCAGATTTCAAATCACTCTTCTAGCTCTTTCAAAGAAAACATGACAACAAAAATGATTCATACTAAAAAAATATCGATAACTAACTATCTGCCATAATTGAGTTTTTTTAATTTTTGAATTCCTTGATGAAATCTTACTCCAAAAAAAAATTTTTTCGAAAGTTTCAGTTTTCCCTCTATTTTTGATGTTTGTTTGAACAGGAGGGAATACCATTAATTTACTCATTTTTTACGTAATATATTGAAGTGTCTTTTATATAATACTAAATTTTAATCATTGGAATAAGCCAGAGTAACTTGAACAAAGGTAAAATTTGATTAGTTACTGCTATTTATTGTAAGTTTTGCAAAACTTAACCATTTCTTTCGTGTTTCATTTTCTCAAAAGTACAGTGGTGGTGAAAAAAAAATGCATCACCCGCGCTGCAAAGGAGAGAAATATCATCCCGACTGCATTCAACATACAGTCAAGCATCCCGTATCCCAGATGATTTGGGGATGTATTTCTGATCAAGGAGTTGGTGGGCTTCACTTTGTGCAAGGAACTGTAAACGCTCAGGTGTATATTGGCATTTTGGAGGAGAAATTGCTTCCTACTATCCGGGATCACTTTACTTCAGTTCCAAACGTCATTTTCCAGGAAGATTATGCTCCGTGCCAAAGGGCAAAACTGGTAAGTAGCAATTTAAAAACCTTTATCCTGCTATTAGACTTAAATTGACGTAGGGTTAAGTAATTTTTTTCTCTAAACTCACACGCAGGTTCAGAAATAGAAAAATGGGCATGGGGTCAGAAGTTTGTCTTGGCCCGGAAATAGTCCAGATCTATGTAAACAATTATCGGATTCCTGCTGTTAAATGTTTATTTCATAAGTTTTGCAGAATTTCACATACATTCATCGTTAATCGGTCGACCAAAACTTCTCACATAATCCCATTGTTGCGAAAATGCGAGGATGATGCAATTTTTTTTTTTTACCAGCACTGTATGTGTATGAAGTACTTCCTGAAATGTTTCATTAATTATTGTGAAATATATTATATTCCAGTATGCATAATTCAATAAAATTGTACCGCCGAAAGTTGAATTTTCCTCACTACCCGTGCTATAGGAAAAAATAACCCTGAAGTTTCTGGAAAATCTATCTTGTTAGCATGAGTAAAATAACATACTGAATTTAAAGATTAAGACATGGGGCCATTTCGTCTGATTGTCAAAAGCATTTGAGATCGCGCCATGAGTTTGAGGAAATTTGTTTTATCCACGAATATCTATATTTGACAAAATACACCCATTTATTTCAACCGTCCTGCAGCGACGTTCTTTAAAACAAAAGGATACCTTTAGTAGCAAAACTCGTCTATTTTAGTCATAGCTTTTCTTTCCAGAATAAATTGCCAGTGAAACAACATCTATTGCAATGAATCCAATTTTCAATGAAAAGAAGATGGCTTTTCTTTCCTACTATTAATGGCAAAAATGGATATCATGACATTGCTGAAACTATCGAACTATTATGAGTCAAAACAAGTTTACATACGAAATGCAATAATCCAGTTATAACTGTAAGATATTTTCTTCTTCTGTCTGCTACAAGCTCAAATATTAGGTATTTTTTGTGTCATCAGTAAAAATTTTCAATCTTGAAAGTTAGGTTCACTAATAATTTAATGAAGTACTCATAGCTATTTTGGAGGTATGGAATTATCATCGTTTCATCTCAATGAACAATTGAATACCTAAATTCCGTGTCTCACATTTATCTCAGTCATCAATGAAAGGAGCATATGTTTGAAGAAAAAGAGTTTAGAAATCAGGTCTAAACCCAATGTTAATAATTTCATTTTTTTGTTACACGTATAGCCCGGTCAAAATAGACCAAAAAAAAGCGAAAGTTCGGAAAAATTCCCATAAAGCTGAAAATTGGTACAGACCTTAAGAACATCATTATACATGAAATGTCAAAAGTCCTCATCGATCCGAGTGGAGCTAAAAATTTTATGCAAGGTCAAAGGTCAAAAAATCAATTTTTCATATATATCTCTTAAACGATAATTGTCAGCGAAAAAATGGAGGTTACAAAGTTTGAAAGGTATGCAATTGTGTACAAACAAGTGGGGATTCCGAGGATGGGTCATGGGGGTCATACCTTCCACCCTAAAGCTACTAAATATAGGTTAAAATGGCATTGGAGACATATTAAAAAAAAAAAAATTCCCTTAGACCCCTTATTTGTACCCCTATTTGGTACTTTGACTATGAAATTAACACAAATATAGTTAAGGACAACACTAAAGTGAAGTGTCAGAAGTCCCCATCGATCCCGATGGAGCTAAAAATTTTATTCAAGGTCAAAGGTCAAAAACCGATTTTTCGCAACTATCTCTTAAACGGTAAGTGTTATTGTAAAAATAGGGGATACAAAGATTGAAAATTAATAGATAATTAATAGATAATTAATAGATAATTATGCACAAACGGGAGGGGATTCAGTGGATGGGTCAAGGGGTCATACCCCCCTCTCCCTAAAGCGATAAAATAAAGTCTAAAACTGCAGTTCAGGGACTCAAATTTCTAAAAATTCACCCTAAAATCCCAATTTTTGTCCAAATATTGCACTTTGACTATGAAATTACCATAGAAATAATTAGAGACATCATTATAAACGAAATTTCAAACGTTCCCAACGAATCCCAGTGGAGCTAAACGTTTTATTCAAGGTCGAAGCTCAGAAAATCAATTTTTCACAAATATCTCTTAAACGGTAAGTGTCTTAAAATAGAGGATACAAAGTTTGAAAACTATGCATTTATGTACATACAAGCGGAGATTTAGAGGCTGTGCCTTGGTGGTCTTACCCCCCAGCCCTCCCCCCCCCCGTAAGCGACAAAATTAAAGCTGCATTTTGATGACATATTTCGTTGACCTTAAACCCCCTATTTGTGCCCTAAAATTACTTTGATCCCTTTCTGATAACGAGTACTTCCAAAACCAGAAGCTGGATCTGCCCTAGGTGTTAAAAAAGCCCAATATTTGTGCCCCCCCCCCAATAAATGATAACATTCATAAGGTATCGCAGTTTTTGAAACTTGGAAATAGTACTGAAGCTCCTTTTCTTTCTTTCGAGTGACCTCGAGAAACTACACTTGACCGCTATGCCTATCCCCTCTTACGATTCACACCCCCCCTTCAAATTGAAAAGATCAAATTACATTCAGGGGAGAGTGGATGCGCTTAGATTCCTTTGTATGAGCAAAGTCAGTCGCACAAGTGCTCCTATTAACAGGGAGTGATTCTTTGTTGTGAAAAGTCGGGTTTATTGATACTATTTTTGATATGAATACGTACCCTTAACAAATAATTCTTCAAAGATGCCGCAAGATTGCTTCATTTGCAATAAATCTTTGACTGACAGTGAAATTGTTACTGTTGAACGCGGACTAAAATCTTTAATTGATTCAAGTAGTGCAAGGAACGATGGGTTTGTTGAATACTTGAAAGACAAACAGTCGGTGGATCAGTTCATGTAGTGTCCCAAAATGTACAACCGAAAGTGGGCATTGCGGCAGCTAAAAGACAACAAGAGACAGAGGCCAGTACATCTCTGAGTAGTCCACCTCGTTCTAGAGTCCTATCAGGTGAGACAACATTTTGTTTTAAAAACTGTTGCTTATTTTGTGGTGATGAAGCAAATGAAGAGACTGAAAAGAAAAAACAGCAGAATATACGGCGTAGAATTTGTCAAGTTGCTACTCTTTCCTTTAAAGATAATATTCTAAAGATTGCACATAATCATTCAGATGACGTAGCAAAAATTGTTATTGCACGCATACAATATGAATACGATTTAGTTGCTGCTGAAGCGGAGTACCATTCTAATTGCTACACTTCATTTCTAAAGCGTTCTGTAGGTCTTAAAGCAGGTCGTCCTGAAAATCCCGCTGTTACTATGGCGATGACAGAAATATTTGATTATATTGAAAATAATGATGATTGTCAGTTTTCACTGTAAGAACTAAAAAATATTTGTAAAACTGAAATCCCAGATGATAAAACAATCAAAAACAGATTAAAGTTAAGGTATGGCAATAGAATGATTATAACCGAGAAACGTGGAAGTTTAGCAATGATTTGTTTACACTCAGCACGATATACTGAACAAAGCTTGGTACGAAAATAAAAAAAAAACAGCAAAAGAGGAAAGATTTAGGATACTAAAGACTGCGGCAGAAATTATTCAAGAAGATATTCAATCTGTCGTGTGCGACACTAACAATTATCCCCCGCCATGTCAAATGTTTGAAAATATTAATAGTGACATTCCGGAGTCATTGACTTATTTTTTGGAGCAAATTATCTTAAAAAGAAAACGATCTAAATTGGAACATTTGAAATTAATATGTACTAGTGTCAGCCACTGTATTATGGCTGCTGTTCGTCCTAGATCTTTCATCTCGAGATTACAATTGGGTCTCTCAGTTTTTTTTCATCGACGATTTGGATCTAAACGTTTGATACAAATTTTCTCGTCTTTTGGTTTAAGTGCTTCGTATAATGATACTATGGCGTATGAGGCGGCTACAGTTTTTAACCATCAGCCACATATTTTACCACCAGAAACCGGGACATTTATTCAATACGCAGCAGACAATGCTGGTATTAACGTACACACTTTAGATGGCCATAACACTCTACACATAATGGGCATAATCCAAATTATTACTCCTAGAAGTTCAGTTTTAGCAGAAGATCCTTTATCGCGAATGAAACAAATTATTTCAGCAAAAGATTTTGCAGAAAAAGCTCATGTGCCAACACAAGAGTACCACAATAATGGTGTAGTAGGATATAGTAAAATAACTGCTCAGAATTTTGCTTATGAAAGTGATACAACTTCTTTCTTACTCCGGAAAATAGATTTGTTATGGTTGCATGGGAAATGGAATAATTTATCGCTACCAGGTTGGAACGGTTATATTGAAGGTTTAACAAAGAATAATATGGATTTTTCAATGTCTAGAATTTTGTTCTTACCATTTTTTCACCAACCTGCAAATGACTACAATAGTATATACACTACTTTACTTTGTGCTTTGGAGAATACAAAGCATTACTTGTTACTTTTGATCAACCTTTGTATGCAAAGGCTAGAGAAATTGTTGCTGCTGCACCTGAAGAATCTGATTAGGGATAATAGGTACTGAGAGGCATCTTATATCCGTTAAATAAGGGATAATGTTGTACTTGTTTCACCATTTTCACATAATTTGAACCAGAAAGAGTTGAACTTCATATAAAAACGTCTTTTCAACATATTGTATAATTTACAAATTAATATGCGCTTTTTATAATAACAGTTATGTTTTTGAAATAATTGCAAAATAAAAAAAAACATTTTTTGACCTTTGACCGTGCATAAAATGTTTATATTAAGTGGGATCGATGGGGATTTTTTATATTTCATTTATAATTGTGTATTTTGTGTCTCTGCCAATTTTCAGCTCTATGTGAATTTTTCCGATTTTTTAAGTTTTTTTTGTTTATTTTGACCTTTGACCTTCCATAAAATTTTTAGTTCAAGTGGAATCGATGGGAATTTTTCATATATCATTCACAATGATGCATTTAAAGTCTGTACCAATTTTCAGCACTGTATGAATGTTTTCAATTTTTTTAAAAAAAAATTTCAATTTTGACCTTTGACCTTGCATAAAATTTTTAGCTCCACTCGGATCGATGAGGACTTTTGACATTTCACTTATAATGATGTTCTTAAGGTCTGTACCAATTTTCAGCTTTATGGGAATTTTTCCGAACTCGAATGTCTATTTTGACCGGGCTAGTATAGCAACTATTTGTGGCTAGGTAATGTATTTCTATATATTGATTTTATATGCATCGATATTTTTTCAGATAAGTGATTTTCTTAACTTACTTATACATAGACCGTCCCGTAGTACACATAAGCTATTAAAAATGATGCTTGTCTGGAACTTCTTGAAGTATATTAATGAAAGTACTATTAATGTTTTCAACTGGATTTTTCTACAACAAATGAGCCACAAATTTTTAGCCAGTTTGAAAGAACTTTTAGAGAGCAAAAAAAAAAATGTTTTGTGCATTTGTTGAAGTTATTATTATTATTATTGCTTAAGATATAATTTTTTTCCATTTTTTGTTATAAATTTCACATTAAACTAGTACATTTTTAAAAAAATAAAATGAATGTTAAATATACTTGCTTTTGCATCATTTGCTCATTTATTTAGTTCTTTGAATTTTAGTTATTTTACGTAAAACACAAAGAAAATGCTACTGTTCTGATTTTTTTTTAAACCTTAGAAATCAAAAACCAATTTCGAATTTCTTCAAACAATTAGTAGAAATACTGTTCTATATTTCTACAAAATTTGAAAGTTGTCGAAAGTTTCCCTCATTTAAATTTTTGTGCGTATGTGAAGGGGAAAATCGACATTTTACAAAATGTCTCTAAGTTCAAAACTGATTTTGAAGACAAAAGGAGTTAAAATACAACTTCAAAAGTTAGGTATTTCTTATATGACACTAAGCATGTTATTGGGTCTCAATTTCAGCAAAGCTAATACATTCCTTAAAGCTTAAGATTAAAAAATATATTGCTTAATTATGAGAAAACTGAAATCTTTTCAGTTTTTAAAACATGGTTAAAAGTTAACTATAATAAATTTGAAAAAGTTGCTGAAAGCAGATGAATTGCCCTACTCTATAGATTACAACAATATATAACTTTTATGCTTACATTAATTAATTAGTAAAGTATAAGCCTTCACAAATGCTACATTTAGCATTTATGAGAATGCTATTCAATTTGACCGATTTTCAATCGCACGTAACTACTGAAATAAAAAATATTAAGCCAAAGTATTTTATATGTTTTTCAGAGACATAAAAAGAACCTGTATACCAAATTTCATAAAAATCTGTTACCATGCGGCAACCACTTTTTTGTAATTTTTGCTCATTTCGTATGGAATGACCCATATGCAAACTTAGCTGCTATTTTGCTATTTAAGCATTGCGTTTTTCTTTCGTTCGTTTATTTTCTTTTGTTTTGGTGTGTGGTTATCTGATAAACGTTGTTAATCAATATATTTTCCGTAAAGAGCTTTAAAAATGCATTTCCTGCAAGTTTTGGAAAAACTGAAAGCCTTGTTTCGCTTATGATACTTCCACACAGAGATGCACTAAACTTTAATGTTTGGGAGAGGGCAATTTTTTAATTTGGCGAATGTTACTCTGAATTTTACCGCATGATAAAATAAGAGCAAAAACACACACATGTATCTAAAGAGAAGATACATTAAACAATTTTGCAATGAAGTTTCCAAATTTAACGAATCGTCAGCCAAAGCTGTCGACTATGAAAATTTTTGGTAGGTCACAGAGAATTTTCGTGACCTCCCATCGGGAGCTTCTGTTTCCACCAGGCTTTTGAAACACAACGAACCAACACGTCAGACGTTGGTTTGCGGAAAATGATTCACATGAAAGCTTTTCGGCTAGAGAAGTTTAATCTGTACAATCTACAAATATTGAGAAAATTAGACCTGATTAGATTTAGTAAAGATATTTTGAGTTATTTATTGACCAGTTAAAGTAAACATTTAAATATATTTATTTAAAATCTTTGAAATATTTTTTAATGCCGTTAATACATTATTAAAAGTTCAAAATTCTTTTTTTATGCTCATTATCTGTACAGAAAAGAACAAATAGAAAAGAAGTTTAAATTGTGAAAGTATTTAAATTAATTAATTTTTTAAAGAACTCAATTTTTTTTAAAAACCCAAAAGTGGGCTAAATAATGGGGTTTTTTTAAATGGTTTTTTTTCAAAAAACCCATTGGGTCCAACCCGATTGGGTCCAATCCGGCCAACCCTGTAAACAAACCCATTCAAAATACAATCATAAAAATTTTGAAATTGAGTTTCATGCGTTAAAATCATTTTTCTTCATGATTACTCTGCAATATATTTATTAACCTATCATTTCAGTGGGAAGTTGTAGCCTTTGTCTAACTGTTTAATGGTAAAATTCTCTCACAATTGAATGGGGATGGGGGGGGGGGGGATTTTAAAAAAAAGAGATTAGAAAATAAAAAAAAAGGAATATATATGTTTTTTTTTTAACTCCTACTTTGGTCAACAAAGAAGGTATGACTGTTTTATAGATCATTGCTGCTAACGATTCAGGAAATTACTATTACAGCCTTCTCAAGCGATTTGTGTCTAGCCATTCTGAAGCTGAATTGTTAAATGGCTTCAATAGCGCACGGCAAGCTTCACAGGCACATATATCTACGACTTGCTCAGGGGTTGCCTGGTACGGCTGATATTAGCCGAGTTGGCTAATTTCAATCACACTTAAATAGAAAAAAACCACTAAAATTAATTAAATTTAGTTAACTAATTAGTATTTGGAAAAAACTGTATTAACATCAAGTGTCATCCATTACAAGTTCAAAAAATGTATTTCAACTTGAGTGGGATGAATACAAAGTATTTTATTAACAATTGAAAATTTGAACACTAGAAATATATATATGGAGAGTGTGAACCAATACTTGGAATTGAGAAAAAAGAAACACAACTTGAGGACCATGAATAATTTTGAAAAAATAGCATGAACTAAAATTTCTGTAAGTCGTATTTTTGATTTTAAATTAGTCGCACTGAAAAGCTTCTCTTTGCTCTCGTATAATTTCCCTTCCTTTACTAAAATTTATTCTTTTTTACAAAAAACATTTTCATTCATATTTTTCAAACACATTGTTTTTTTTTTATTGCTATAGCAAACTCACTATATTTGCGCATAATTTCATGCGCCCACATACTATGAGCTGGAAGCACACGAGTTCAAAAACACATATGTCGCTTAATATAAAACTTTTAGTTACTTAGAGGTAAACCTTAAGGGTTTTACTTACAGCAAATATTTTGCATATGAAAAAAAAATAACGAACTGATGTATGCATCACATGACTTCCTTGTACTGCAATTAAATGTCATTTTCTCATTATTGGCAGTTTTAATGTGATTCAATAGGTTTACTCTCTAAATTATCACCAATAGTGGCCAAATTTAAAACCAGATGTTTAAAACAAATCGCCAAATGTGTCGCCAAGTTGGCGAAGAAAAAACTTGGCGACTAAAGAGACTGGCGATATATCGCCTAGTGTCCGCCAAAACTATAACACTACTTGGGCTTACATCAAAATTAACGATGATTAGCCCCCAAAAAAGGGGCAAAAGACCCCCTTTGGAGCATCCGAATTCAACCAAAAGGGGAGGTGCACAACTAGACCCCCCTAAGAGTCTAAGTACCAAATTTCCAACTTTCTAGGACGTTCCGTTCTTGAGTTATGCCGACATACATAAACACATACACACATACGCACATACATGCATACATACAGACTCACAATTAACATCACGTGAAAACTCGTTGTAATTAACTCTGGGATCGTCAAAATGGATGTTTCGGGTATCTGTACGTTCCCTAGGCATATATGTGGTCGGGTTGAAAAAATAAACTCAACATTTCATTCGTGGGTGAGCAAAATGGAAATTAAGGCCGATTTTTGAGTTAAATTTTTTTTTGCAAATACAATACTTCCTTTTTTGTAAAAGGAATTAAAAAACGAACTAGTTTAAGATTTAAAAATTATGCTCTACATTTAAGGCAGTTGATGTGTCTAAAGTTAACGGGGATGACTTAGAAAATAATTTGTAATCACTAGGCTGAAATAATAATTATTCCTTTCTTTCATTTTTTATTAAAAAAACAATGTTTTTTCTCTTTAAAAAATATTAAAATATTATTCAAAATCAATATCATTTATAAACATTATTTTTTCTACGAAGCGCAAATTCGAAATCAACATGTATTTCAAAAAAATATATACACATTTCATTTACGTCTACATATATGTATGTGTTATAGTCCAACAGAACATTTTGTTTGGCTTGTTGAAAATGGTGTGTTTTGCTTTTTCCCTTTGATTTTTAAAATGTAATGCGACAGAGAGGAAAAAAAGTCCTTTTTAATTTTTTAGAAATTATTTTATGATTTCAGCTTCCTAATTTTTTCCTTATGTATTTTTTTTCCCGAAAAGTCAAGTTTCATTTCTTAGTAATTGTACGTTCCAACTTCAAAGGATTCCTATTTATTTTAAAAACTTCCCTTTCTATGAAAAAGGAGTTTAATGTTTCGCTAGGAAATCTTTTCAAAAAGTGTAAGTGAGATTTTTTCTGTGTGATATTAATATATTTGAAGCCTTAATGGTTATTTCAGAATACGGTCTGACGATTTCTTTCCTGAAAAATTGGGACGTTTTTCGTAAGCAGAAAAATATATTGAGTATGTCTTGAAAATACTATTGCTTTTTTTTTTAAAGTTTGAAGCATTATAAATTTTGTTCTCAGAGTCAATTTCAATCACATAAAAATTGCAGACTACAAAGAAATGCTTTTTGATCTTGTTTTCTATTCATTTCGCAGTGATTTTCCGATTGTTAACAAAACACCCAAAACATATTTTTTGTTTATCTTTAAATTCTCAAAAGACAATTGAAAGTCATTATTTTTACTTGGAAACAACAATAATAATTCCAAAATGATAACTTTATCCGTTATTCACTTTTTTTTTTAGTATTCAAGTTATAGAATATTAAACAAAAAGTTTATCGTTCTAGTGTTTTTGTGTTTTTTTCTTATTTATTTTCGACTAATTTCAAATTGAATTCTGCGTAGAGTAACCTCTACACTAAAAAAAAATAAAAAAAATTCCGAAATGCTGCACATTATTTCCGGGAAAACGTTTCGGGATTTCACGGGTTTCCGTCAGTTTAAGTATGTTTGCAAAAAAATCTTCCTGAATTGCTACTAAGTTGCACAAATTTAGACTTTCTACTACTGTGAAAATTATGCTTAGCTACCAGTTGCGAAATATATTCAGCGTTTTCCATTCAGTGTTTCGTCATCAACTCAATTACGGCCATTCCAGGTTGACCGAGCCCCTAATGACGGCGAAATGCTATCTCTGGATACTGTAGCGTTGCTATACGCTGTTAGATATTTGCTTGAATTCTGCATTAGCTTTGGTCTCATTTGCTAAACTGCTTTAAGAGTTTTCCTGGAAAAACAGTGTGTAGAAAACTATTTCTACAAGCATGCAAGTTTTCTTGGGAAGAATCCTGATTTATTTAAAAAACGTGAGAGGGTTCTTCAGATAAATTCCAGGATAATTTCAGGAAGGTTACGAAATTTTCTGTCGGCTATACTACTAGCAGAATTTAGGAATTTTTGCTACATATTTTTTTCTAGGAACGTCTCTCTTTCTTTCTACAGTGTAAGTTTCTGGCGTGAGCACAATGTGCAGCCAATCAGCATTTTTGGACATGTGTTTTGAAACTCTACTTAACATTATTTCTGATCATAAGATTCATAATAAACGAATGCTTTACTTAATAAAAACTGTCCAATAAGGCCCCACAAGGACAAGTGCACTTTGCAGTCATTCGTAACTCATTTTGATGGAGTAAATTCAAACAAACTGGTGTTAAACTTAACAAAACATCTATGGTATTTAAATCATTTTTGCGAACTTTTCTTTTTGTATAGAATTTTTGTTTTTCACATGTCATGTTGATTTTGCTTTAGTTGACGTTTCACATGAGCAAAAAGCTAATTTCGATTTTCATCATCATCACCCATGGGACACAGCCCTAAGTGGACCAAGGCCTTCCTTCCTGACTAGCTATATCCAGCCTCCTCTATTCACTTTTTGGTTTTAATCTCATAGTCTTTGAAAACGTTGCATTTTTTTTCTCTCAAATCATATTGCTCAAAGTGGTCAGAAAAACATATTTGACGTAATTGTTGAGCACACAAAAAATTACTCCTTTCGTACCTTACGCACCAACACCATACAATCATAAAATTTGGTTCACTTTTTTTCATGGATCCTTTTTAAATAGGATTCCACTAGGCATAACGCATTCACTGCAAGCATTCTAAGAAAATCACTGTACTAAATAATGTTGATAGGGAGGGAAAGACAAAGCTCAGTGAACAGAGAAAAGAGTGAAACCCTAAGCTGTAAACCATATTTTTCAGCTCATATTTATTAGAATTTTTATGATTTTTGCAGGATCGTGCCGGACGCATGGAAATATAAAAGATTCGCAAATCAAAAGTGTCAAAATCCTGGAACTATTTCGTATTTCTTTGGAGCTGAATTTTATGGCCGGATCTTGAGCAGAAGAAGCAGGAAAAATCGCTTTACTGGTTACGATTTATTTCCTGTTGGTGGGAGCAGTTGAATGTCGTCTGCTCCTTTCTTTCCCGTTTTTTGATACTTTGTATTTTACCCGGGAACAATAAAAAGATCATAAAATGAAAATGAAAGCAATGAAAAAGGTTTGACATTCTGTGAAACGTCAGACGATAAAATAGTAGAATGTTAGCTGAATTGGCATAATTGTTCTCACATAGATTATAGTTCCTTATATTATTTCTCACACACAATCATAAAAAATATGAAATTCTTCCCCCTAACTAAAACTTCGTTAGGAAAATTCAAAAAATTGCATAATCTGCGCGATTCTGTCTTGTAAAAGCTAAGGCTTTTCTCTCGTTTTGTCATTCAACACTTTTGTAGCATGCTAAGAATGAACATAGGGGAAAACGCACCGAATATGGGATACCTTTAGTTTATATCATCGACAACTGGCATGATTAATCAAAAATAGGTAAAAATCAACTCAGGAGATAAAACTCGGGATACTTCTATTAAGATCATATCAATTTAAAAGCGTTGGAAAAAAAATCTTCGAAATGAATTCTAATTTTGAAGCAAATTCGGAAAAGTTGGATAAAAATGGAACAACGTTTAAAAGCACAAAAAGGATAAAAGTTTATAAAAACGCAGACATGTTTCGGAGACAATAGCCTCCTTCCTCAGTGCGAAATGTACAAAATGGATGAATCAAGGTCAAGGGAGAGTTTAAATTGAGTAACCGGAAAAACATTGAGCAATCAGCTAATCAGCGAGTGCTGAGGCAAAATATGACGTATTCTAACATGTAAGATTGAATAAGATTGGAGAAAAATGCAGAATAGCAAAAGACTCATTGCAAAGATTATTTAAGTTTTTATGAATGGTAAAATTATGAATGTGAAATCCGCCAATCTTATTCAATTTTACATGTTAGAATACGTCATATTTTGCCTCAGCACTCGTTGATAGCTGATTGGTCAATGTTTTTCCGGGTTGCGCAAATTAAACTCTCCCTTGACCTTGATTCATCCATTTGTACATTTCGCACTGAGGAAGGAGGCTATAGCCTCCGAAACATGTCTGCGCATGGTACCCTCCTATTGAATAGAGGAACTCGGAGCGAGATGGTGACTATTAGAAGGCTTTTTTCTATTTTTTTCATTTTTCACGATCGTCAAAAAAATGACTAATGATGGGGGAAGCTCGAAGTTCGGGAAAGATAACGAAACCAAGCTTTAAAAAGATCAATTTTTAGAATGTAAATTAAAATTTGGAAATTTAAATCTTCGACTTTTTTAAATTATCAAGTTTAACAAACGATATTCTGATTAACTCCAACTAAAATATGTACAAAAACTTTATCTATTAACTAGCAGTACCCGCAAAGCGATGCCCGTGCCTAAGAAGTTAAAAAAAGTCCGTTGAACAAAAAAAAAAAAAAAAAAAAAAAAAAATCTCGCCCCCCGCCCCTCCTTTTGATGTGGAAATGATCATTTTTCTTTCAACAAAAATGTGTACACACCTTTTCAAAAGACCTATTAAAGTCTCTTTGGAATTTAAAACTATTCGACACAACACATAAAAACATTAACAGTAGCTTTAAAACTCAAAATAATCCTTCAACTACGTAGTTCATCGCTTAACGCGCCAAGCAACCACGCTACCGTAACCCTGCCCTCTTAAGCGAGTGAAGCGGCTTTTTTCCCCTGCAATTTAAAGTGTTTCGCCAAATAAACAATGCAATAATACAAACGTTATAAAAAAGAATCACAGTTGAATAATACGACAAACCAAATTATTTAGTTAGATAAGTAACAATCTTCAATTATAAGAACAAAAAAAAAAGTTGAAGAAATAAGGAAAACACCCTTCTCCCCCCCCAAAAAAAAATCCTAAAAAATCAAATTATGTACCTGAACATAGAGTTTGTTTGTTTGAACGCGTTAATCTCAGGAACTACTAGTTCGAATTGAAAAATTCTTTTTGTGTTGAATAGTACATTTATTGAGGAAGGCCGATTGGCCATTTTTTTAAAAGTCAGATTGACTGGAATATTTGTAATTGCACATTAAATGTATAATTAATTGTTTAGTTTTATGAATTCCTAATAGATGGCGGTGTGTAAGTTAACTATTCAAGAGGGCGCTGGCCGACAGTATCGATAGCGGTGTGAGGAACCATGCCCATTTTATAGTGTTGTGATCAGCGAACATATTTTTGAATGCGTTTTTTTATCGATGTTCAATTGTATAATTTGATTTTGTAGGATTTTTTTTTTTGGGGGGGGGGGGGGAATTGTTTTCC
Source organism: Uloborus diversus (assembly GCF_026930045.1). NCBI lineage: Eukaryota > Metazoa > Arthropoda > Arachnida > Araneae > Uloboridae > Uloborus > Uloborus diversus. The sequence continues at coordinate 92,574,220 of NC_072732.1, read as the reverse complement.
TTAAATCTTCAACGTTTCTTTTTGTTCTTATAGTTGAAGATAGTTTACTTATCAAACTAAATAATTTGATTTGTCGTATTATTCAACTGTGATTGTTCTTCATAACTTTTATATTACAGCATTGTTTATTTGGCGAAACACTTTAAATTGCAGGGGAAAAAACAGCTTCACTCGCTAAAGGACAGGGTTACGGTAGCAATGGTTGCTTGGCGCGTTATGCGATGAACTATGTAGTTGAAGGATTATTTTGAGTTTTAAAGCTACTCTGATATTTTTACGTGTTTTGGCGAATAGTTTTTTCAAAGAGACTTTAATAGGTCTTTTGAAAAGATGTGTACGCATTTTAGTTGAAGAAAAAATTATCATTTCACATCAGAAGGGAGGGGGGGGAGGGGGGCGGAGATTTTTTTGTTCGGCGGACTTTTCTTTAACTTCTCATTACGGGCGTCTCCGTGCTGGTACTGCTAGTTACAAATATTCCGGTCAATCTGATTTAAAAAAAATAGCCTATAGGCTTCCTCAATAAGTTGACTATTCAACACAAAAAGAAATTTTCAATCAAACCCGTTGTTCCTGAGATTAGCGCGTTCAAACAAACAACTCCTTCAGCTTTATAATATTAGTATAGATATAAATTTTTCCCGTTTTCATAACATTTTTTATGGCTGCTGCTTTTATTAGTCATAGCGTGATGTTATATAGCTCAAGCCTTCCTCATTATATGGACTATTCAACACAAAAATAATTTTTCAATTCGAACCAGTATTTCCTGAGATTAGCGCGTTCAATGAAACAAACTCTACAGCTTTATATTATTAGTATATAGATAACGACAAAAATAGATATTTGAGCTTAGAACAAAATATTACAAAATGAGTATCAATTTATGAAAATTGCTTGCATTATCTTATTCTTTGATTTTCAGGGGTAATATTTTCTTGACTGGAATTGACTACATGGGTTACTACATAGTTAAAATATTGCTAGGTAGGTGGTGCTAGAAAGCAGAGTAAATATTTCACCATTTAACTTTGCGCCACATTCCCCTTCATTATATATATGCTTATGTTTTTCATGATTGAACTAATTTGTTAAAAGTTTTGGTGACACTAAGGGAATGAAGATAGTTTAGGGCTTTCGCTGGAAATCTGTCGACACTGAAATTAAGCTCTGAAAAACTTAATTGTACTATCTTTGATGACCTTTGAACACTTACTAAGATTGCACCGGCCTGCGGGGTTGATGTGCCGATGGGCCAATCCGCAGCGGAAAAAGAGGAAAAAGAAAGTTATAATAATTCCCCTAATCTCAATTGAAAGACGTAACTAAAATCTTTCGCGTTCCTACCTAATTCCGCGTTAAGCAAAGAGTCAATGTAAAATTTAACTCCAAATGTACCCCCATCAATTATATAGAAATGACCTTCGTGTCAGCCGACCCTTAGTCATTACGATGAGGTGTTTCGTAAGCAGCTTTAAGGACACATCGAGTTATTTTTGGGAAATGAAATTATTCACCATCTTTCCCCTTACGCGGGGAAAGATGACGATTACTGAGTTCTTCAGAGGTCAATGCTGATTATTATAAAAAAAAAAAAAAAAAATATTTTAATGCTTTGATTTTTGAAATTTTAATCTTATTAACTTCTTAAAAGAAGTAATGTGATGATTACATTCTATATTTTTCAGTTATGTTTTAATAATTAAGAGAAGATCATTTATTGGACTAAGACTTTAGGAAGAACTGTCAAAAAATGGAATTAAGTTTTGCGTGGTGGTGAGCAACTTATTTAGCGTCTGTAATATCATAAAATCTTTTTTTTTTTTCAATTTTTAATTTGAAAATGTGGAAATAGACCTACCGTTGTTTTTGTCTTTGCGTTGAAACAGAAACTTTATTGCGCCATTTCGAAAGGAGGAATTAAAATCGCTTTACCAACACAAGTTTTTGAAAACCCACTAAATAATACTCTACTGAAAAATATACCTAATTCTTATTATAAAAGTTGATCAAACGTAATGTTTGATTAGTAAGATCGAAAGTAACAAGATTCCAAAATATGTCACAAAATTCTGACAAATACTGAACGGGGTTAGAATGATACTGGTGTAGGTCAAAACGAATTTAAGTTGAATATACATGTGAGCTGCTTTTTAGTTCATCTGTGAAATGTACCAATTCCTCAAAAAATATACCCAAATGTACTGCGCACTTTGAGTGCACAAAAATCGTCCACGAATCTGAACTGTTGTTCACGGTGAGAATGACTGTGGTGTAAATCAATTTCCATGCCGTTGGTTGTACCAGCAGCCGGACTTTTCTTCTATGGGAAAGCATCTTTAGGGGGGTCGTCCATAGACATTTTTGGGCCTATCACAAATGACATTTCCAGGCCCCCCCTCCGTATTGTTTATCCCCATATTTCACGTGTAGCTTAAAAAATATTGGGCCCCCTTCAAGCTCGGGTCCGGGAAAACAGATGCCCCTTCTCCTGCCCCCCCCCCTATGCACGCCCCTGAGCATCTCATAACAGATTTTGCATGCATTCCACTTTCTTTCAGAAAACCAGACTGTAGTGTAAGTGTTTTAAAGTTACTTTTTAAAAGGTTACTAGTAACTTCTGATTTAAAGGTTAATGCGTAATGAAAAAAATATCCTTTTTGAATACGGTACTTTCCTTCAAAATTAGCATTTACGCTGGGACGTGGGCAAAGTTTTTTTTTACATGTTTCTCTTATAGAAGTAGATTAACTAGACATTAACGATAAATCGGTTCCTTGGGCAACTGAATATACGGGCAAACGTCGAGAAAGCGCATGCGCGCAAATAATTTTTGCAGAGGATAAAAATGCGCGTTGAATGTACTGGAGATCAGTGGTTTCAGTTGCACTCTGGGAAGACTTCGCTTTTGCCGGTCGCGTCTCTCGTTCAATGGCAGCCAGTGGTTGCTGTTGCTACTATCGAGTTGTGTATTTAGTTATACTTGATTTATATTTTCACATGACTACTCACCTTTTTTTTTTCTTTTCTTCCCCCCCCCCCCCGAAAGGCGGTCTTGTTTGACGAAATAAGACTGCAGTGTAGGGAAAAGTCATCTTTGTAATAAGTTTTGGTTTCTAGCGCAATCCATTACATTTTGGGTAACCCTATTGGAAATGACTAAGTCTCACGTAATCTTTGAAGTGGCACAATGTTTCTGCAGTAATGATAGTAGTCAGTTAGAATGCAACTGCATATGACATTTAAATCTATTTAGAATTTTTCTCTAATACCACAACAGCTCTAAAGTGCACGTTTGGGACCTTAAGATACGTTGAGAGTTTAAAGATATCGTTCATCAAGAAAAGCAAGCCCCACACAGCAAGTGTAAGAATATGTCTGGAACATTCAGATTACAGATGATCATTGATAAACAGACCAAAAGTGCATGTTTATTCTAGACTAGTGATACCCGCACGGCTTTGCCCGTAGTAGAAAAATCAAAAGGTCTTTTGGTTCGCCTGTATATTTACAAATAATGTATGGTGAATTTTCTCGCCAGTTGGCTTGTACCCATCTTACGGTTCCACGTTATGATAATTTCGTAATTTACTCGATAATCTTATGATATTTTTTTCTTAAAATTGGAATAGAAAAAGAACCACATCGAATTTTCGAAAAATCGCCCCATGCTAACTTTGTGCCAAATTTCATGAAAATCGGCCGAACGGTCTAGGCGCTATGCGCGTCACAGACATCCTACAGATATCCAGACATCCTCCGGACAGAGAGACTTTCAGCTTTATTATTAGTAAAGATAAAGAAGATTGCACATGAAGTGATCAATTGAGCCGAGAAATTAAGCTCTTCAGATGCTTATATAGTATATTTTGCATTTCATATTCGAGATGCGCCAATTGTTCGGCCATCTTCGGCCTCTTTACCGATTGATCAGCGGAAAAAATATTTTCCAAAAAAAATTTTTTTTAAAGCATAGGGTAACGGCACCAATAAAAGACAATCATGAGTTTGGATTTAAATAATAAGAGTTTTAACTGATTAAAATAGCTTAATTAAGAAAAACTGATGTTGCCGGGAGGCTATCAAAGTGAGTTTTATGAGCCAGTTGGTATTTACAAGGCAGTGGTGGAAGGTTGTGAACAGCCACTACGAGGTCTGCCGGAGTTTCATTTTAATTTGAATTGAATAAGGTTTTAATTCTAAAATCAAAGAACTTTATCACATTTTTAAGAGAAAAGGGAACTTCTATACATTACTCATCCTTTCCTCACCCTATCAGTTACTGAGTATCATCAGAATTGTCGATGTCTGTTACTGGCGGTCTGACTTTTTTACGAAAATGAGCAAATAAAAATGAAATTACCTAATTCAGAGGGTCCAGAAGCATCCAAACGTTAGATGGGATGTAGGTGAATGAGAGAGAAATAGTTTTAAAAGTCGTTAGTTTCTTTTTTTTTAAATTTAGGGTTATAATTATTAAAATAAAAAACGTGCCTTCGGGCAAAGGCGGGTCGGGCAAAATTGGAATAGAAAAAGAACAAAATCGAATTTTTGAAACATCGTTTCGAAAATTGCCCATGCTACAAAACCCCATGCTACAAAATATTTTTGTGCCAAATTTCATGAAAATCAGCTGAACGGTCTAAGCGCTATGCGCGTCACAGAGATTCAGACATCCAGACAGACTTTCAGATTTATTATTAGTAACAATAACACACGTTACAAGTAACATTTACAATAATGTGCTGGCATGTCAAAAAAATAAATAAATAAAAAAAAAATGTAAGAAAGGCAAGTAAGAAAAATATAAATTGTCTCGTACGAGAGCTGTCGCATTCTTATATTTTCCTTTTTTTGTCCTTCCCACATTTCAATTCCCAAAAGAACTTGTGTGATATCTTTCATTTACATTGTGTCGAGAGATATATGTCTGAAATACGAGATAGAAATAGAGACGTTAGTAACGCAATAAGTACAAAGAAAGAAAGACCCATAAGTTTCCCTGTGAGCAAAGCATCCAATTTATCATATTTCTATTTCTAAGCTCTGCTACCACTCGTAGATTTTCACCCACTGAAACGTAACTGACAAATATGAAAAGACGTATTAGTGGCCATTGGGAGACTTTTATTTATACTTTGAGACACTATTTTTTTTGTCTTAAATCATTTCCAACCATTTAAATTTTCCTATTCCTTTTAGTTTTATTTAAAAATTGTTTTTTTTTTCTTCTTAATGAAGACGGCAAAATAGAGCTTATTGTGCCGAAAAGAAGGCAGACATGGTAAATGGTGTGAAAAAGCTGTTAAAATTTGTTTTAAGTTGATTACTTGAATCTGGGAAATACTCGAAAACCTGGATTATTTTCAAATTTTGAAAATAATCCAGGTTTCAAAAGTGTGTTGTCCATAATTCTTTGTTTACCAAAGTTTGCCGCTTTGAAACTAATTTGTTAAGCTTATTAGCAAATGAATTTATAATCGCATTCTTTTCTTTTCGGTCGTCGATTGAAAAATTTCCCCCACTAGCTCATCCACTTACCCGCTTTTGAATGAGACTGAAATAGAGACGATCAGATAAATATTTCGGGTAGAAAGATCCATGTAATGCAGTTTTTTGGTCCCAAAATAAAAAAATCGAACAGTTTGGTACTTTTTTAGCGTTTGAAAAGCCCCCTACGTTTCTTCGCGGGTGCCAAAGTACCTCCCTGGCAAATTTGTCGTGATCAGACGTAAACTGTAGATTTCTATCAGGAACATACGCACATATACACGTATACATTCTTTTTTTATTTAAATACAGATAAAATGCCAATTTTATCTGTATTTAAATAAAAAATTCTGTTTCTTCATTGAAATCGTTATTTAAGAACACAACTATCTATTTACGATCGTTAAAATAACATCAACGAATTCATCTAAACAAATGAATTGACCCCTGTATTGTTTTAGATGAACAAATTCATCTAAAACAATACAGGGGAAGAAAAAAAATCTATGCATTATAGAGGTGGGCAATATCGTTCTTTTTAACGATTCGTTCATAAGAGGACCGTTCATTCTGTTGATCCGTTCATTTGAACGACTTCGTTCATTTAAAAAAGTTGCAGGTGATCTATCTGCAAGACATATTCACGTATATTCGAAATGTTTCTTTAGATCAGTAATATTCTTTGAATGAAAAATAACTAAATTTATCTAAAAGTAAGAAAATATGCCTTTGGAAAAAGGAATCAAAAAATTTTATTCAGGTGTAGATGAACAAGAAATTATAGTTTTTTGTAGGATTTTTCTCAGTTGCTGAATGGTAAGATATCTTTTCCATTCTAAAAAAACGCAGGTTCCACTTCAGCATGTCAAAAAATTACGTTATTAAATTTTTCCAGTTGCAGCACTGTGTATACAGGGTGTCTCAAAATGACATTATAAACTCTCTACAGCTAGATTCCTCGGTGGAGTACATAAAAACTGCTCAAAGAAGCGTTCCTGTACGATCCATAGATTACGAGAAAAATACAAAAAACAAAATGTAACGTCACTGCTGGTGCAAGGAAAACACACTTTATCGGACATTGCATATCTTGCAAGACGATAATGTTCAAAACGTTCAGCGCGTGCTTGTACGCCATTGTGCTTGGACGTATACTATTGTTGACATGTTCAATAAAGTGTTTTTCTTGCACTGGCAGTGACATCATACTTTGTTTTTCGCGGTTTCTTCGTATTTTTCTCATAAACTATGGATCGTACCGGAATGCTTCTCTGGGCAGTTTTTATGTACTCCCAACGAGGAATTTCGCTGGGCTGAGTTTATAAGGTCATTTTGGGACACCCTGTATACACATATAGTATTTATTACAAATAGACCATGTATAACGAAAAAAGTAACAATAAATATATCGGTAGCTTAGCCGGAGTACCAGATAACTTAATTTTAAAAGAAGACTCACCTAAATATTAGGGATTTTCAAAACTGTCCCACAGCACCGATGAGAACAGAAAAATACGCAACACTTTTTTTAAATGGGGGAAAAAAATTAAACAGAAATACAGTTGAGTCTCGACTAAAGCAAGGGATGCGTTCCAAGACCACTCGCGTAAGTCGAAATTTCGCGACACACATTTTTTTTATCATACTCCCAATTATTTTAGACATTTTAAAACAACTCTCAAACTGGTTTGGATCCTTTCTTCACTACAATTATATTCCCATTTATTGCACAGAGAGCTAAATTTTAAACGTATTTTTATAAAGTACTCTTACGATGGGGACAAAACTGAACATCAATAGGAGCACCGCACTATAATATGAAAAGTTTTACACAGTTGATACAATAGTTATGTTATAACTTAAACATTTAAGATGATGATTTATGCTGCGCAATCAGATCGTTGTTCTAATATATTTTTATAAAGACAGTTTCTTCACATTCACCTTTACAACGTTTTCATCTATGGAAGCACCCCTCTTTCAGAGTCTCTAAAATCCACAATACAAGAGCAGCTTCGAATTTCATGCTGTTTGCCTTTTGCTAAGACACTACTCTGCGAGCTTCATATTAAAACTAAGCTCTGAAACATTACGGATTGCCTTTTCTTGACTTTTAATTGTAAGTATGAAATATTCACTCCCCCCTCCCCCCATACTTGATTGTCGTGCTACCTTCAATCCACTTTGCAGTTCTTCAACCATTTCAATAATCTTCACCATTTCATAAATTGTCTCAAACTTTCGCTTTTTCTTTCCATCTTTAAGCTCTGATGAAACCGCGCGCTTAGGTGCCACAATATTTCACCACCTTCCATATTTAGAATTAAAAAAAAAAAAAACTAATGTGTGTAAACACAAAAATGTGATAGAAGTGTTTTTTTTTTTAATACACGCTAAAAATACAGTGTTTCGACCAGTCTGGTGTGGGAACTTGCGTGTTCAGTGACTCCAAAAGGATGGAAATACATTTACGAAACCAATATTTAGTACTCAAGACACTTAGCACCACGATTCCCTTCTGATAATTTTCCTGTTGCAGGCGAGGAATTCGCGTTAGCTCTAAAATTCATTACTTATAAAAAAAAAAAAACCTCGCGTTATAGCCATTTCTTTTAAGTCGAATCGCCTTATAGCGGGAGTCAACTGTAATCCTTATAAAAAAAATCGCTGGATATTGAAAGCAAAATAAGCGACTTGAAAGTCGCCAAGAAAGTTTAAAATAAAACTAAATCAATATAGATGTGGTAGCTGATAGTGATGTTATCGAACACAAAAGGATAACAAGAAAAGTGATTAAAAGTAGTTTTAGAAATAATTTTGGTGACAGAAAGAGTGAGAAGGATTTTAGCAGGTGCGTGGTACAGGAAGTGGAATGTCAAAACATTTGTTAGTAGCCCAAACAAGTTACATAAAACATTACTAATGGATACATTGGAAAATTGCAAATGAACTGAAGTGGTTAAAGAAAAATGATAAATAAAGCAGAAAGTAAAAAAGTTCGAAATGAATATATTGTACTGCATTGAGAAAAAGGAAATTAGAGATTTATTGAGAGTTAGAAATTTGAAGTTAAATGCAATTAAAAGAAAAAAAAATGTGATTTTTATCACAAGTACATCAATACAATGTTCCAAACTACTCACCGTTCAAACGAACGGTCGTTCATTTTTTAAGGGAACGAACGGATCCGTTCATTTTAAGAATTCGTTCTTTATGACCCGTTCGTTCATGAACGACACACCCCTAATGAATTACAACTCATACATAAAGTTATCACAATGAAGCAGAAAAAAAAATGATGAAAATTGCATTTCAGTGTCGACCGCACACCTACATCAAGACACATGTGTGGGAAAGAAAGGCTCGATTTTTCTTTTTTTGATTCATTGTCTGGGGAAATTAAGTGAACATTTATTTTTTTTCCTCGTCTGGTGAAATTAAAAGAAAATGAATTTGAATTCCTCAATTCTTTTAAGTTCATTCTTTAAATATAGGTTTGCACAATGGCGGCACTGTTTGTGCTCTGTACTCTTCCTTTACTGCCCTTGCTAAATCAAAAAAAAAAAAAAAAAAAAAAGGAGAGGAAATAAAAAATATACTCAAAAAATTGAGCTGTGCGGTAAAAATCACTTTTACATTGGTTTCTATCTTCTGGGCAACTTTCTCATATTATAAATAGAATTCCACAAAAGCGCCGCTTTCTCCAGGTGGAACATTTCAGCGCGAATCCAAGAGCTGGTAAGAATGTCCCAACTCCTCCCTCTAAAGCGACCGAAAAACAACCTATAATTTTGTTTTGAGAACTTCAATTTCCTTTTCTAAATTACTAGGGAATCTCACCTATAATATGTCTGTCTGTCTTTTCCCTCCCCTCCCCTCTCTCCCCCTAATAACTTTTGAGTGAATAGTCCGACGCGAAAAAAGTTTTTTTTTTTTTCGAAATACCTCGGCGAGGACACCTCATTCCAATATTTCACTTTTTGATTTGAACTGTTTTTCGTTCAATTTTGAATAGTTCAAAAAATTTAACAATATAACCAACGAGGTAATTTGAGTCAAATATAAATTCCGAACTTAAAGACGAATTTGCTCAAGCAAACTTTGTTGGAAAAAACTCTTGATCAGGAACATGTAGAGAATAGATACGATTTAATTAATTATCTGTTTATTTTTGAACAGTTCATAAACCTTAGCATTAGCTCATACGGGAAACTTAAGGTCAATATAGATCCCGAATTTAAAGGTATATTTGTGAACTATAATGAGATTTTGTCATAAAAAAGTCATTTTTAAAATTTAGTAACCATTTTCTGATTTGTTTAAGTTTTAAATGTGTACAGTGAGCATAATAATTTTTCTCTTGATGCACTAAGATATTTATTCAAGTTGTTTGCAAGCAATTTCTTTATCTGCTGCTTTTATTAACTAGTGACAAATTCTAACCAAAAATTTCCATTTTTAACTAATTTTTGTCATGTACCATGCATTAGCTTAGGCTTTGTTTGCCGTTTTTCGAAACGTTAAGCTACCTAGCCAAAACAAGCACTATGGAAGAAAAAGGACAGTAATATTATGGAATATTACAATGCATATATAAACATTTAACCAGGAAACATTGATATTTTCCTTAAATTTTAAAGGCTCCGACTTCAACTCTTCTACCCCAAATGAGTTTGATTCCAACTTCAGCCCTATAAATAATACGAACAAAATAACTACAATTTAGAAGAAACAATTTCTAGTCTTTAGAAAAAAGTTTATACAGTGTAAAAAAGTGAATGTTTACAAAAGGTTTTTAAGAAATATTTTCCAAGGAGTAAGCTTTTTTCACGCTTATTTTTCTAAAAATCGAAACAATACATAAAAAAGAATGGCAATAGATATTAAAAACATATTACACTTCAACTGGTAAGCATTTGTTACTCGCATCAGAAAACAGCCACTCAAAGGAATTTCAAGACTTTTTTTCTTTTTTTTTTGAGCAGAAGAGAGAGAGAGAGAGAGAAATTTGCTACTTTTTTCTACTTCTTTTTCAAGATAAAATTCTTTTAATTTTACTAAGTGCGAATGAAAGCAATGAAAAATTTTTTTTGCGCAAGACGTCGCAAGAAACATCGAGAGTTACTTGATTTATATTTTCAGAGTTTAGAAACAGCAGTTCAAATGAGCATTTTAGGAGTAAATGTCAAATACATACAAAGATCTTAAACTTTTAGAGTGAAACTTTTTTACGCTATTTTTATGCCATACCCAAAAAATAAAAAAATGACGTAAAGTTATAAAAACAGAAAAGTTAAAATAAATAAATAAATAAATAAAATTAAGGTGAAGAGAAAAAGTTTTTTTTTTAATTCAAAACCGAACCACAGATCACTTTTTAAAATTTAGCAATTTCAGGTTTTTTATTCATTTCAAAATGTAAAAGAATTAATCTTTTGACACAATCAATGCTATTAAAAAATCAGAACCATATGAATTTATTTAGTTGACAGTTTTGTGAATCGTAGAGCAAGCAGTAATATCTTTTTTTCAGAAGGAGTAAATACATTTACTATCCAAATGCGTTAAAAAAATTATGTTATGATCTTCTGCATGTTTTTTCTTGACTATAAGATAACTTGCATATGAAAATGCTGTTTGTATTATTACGGTTAGAGCAATGGTTGGAAAACCATATTTTTTTTTTCTGTGGCGAACTACTACTGCAACTACTTTATTACAAAAGTAGTTAACTACAGACACAACTGCTTTTTAGAAAATGTAGCGACTACAAATTATTTTTAAATTGTAGTCGCTAATTCACTAAAAAAATAAATAAATAAAAAGCATTCACACACGCATCGTTTAAGAACTAAACGAAAAATTTCGAAAAGTTGTTTAAATTAATAAATTAGTCAACTCAATACTTCCGTATTTCTTTCTTTCCTTTTTTTCTTTGAGCTAATTTATTATTTTAAATCACTTTGTTTTACGATTTCTACGAATATTCACTGCAAGAAAGGATCCAAAAGTTGAAGGTTGAAAGAATTCAACTTTCAAATTTTTAACCCTTTCTTGCCTGCGAATATTAAATTCAAGTGCCAGAAATTTATCAAATCTTTATCGTTTTCTTAAATACTTAATAATTGCTGTGTAATTTACCATAAAAAGTAGTCTATATTGAGAGCTACAGATCTAAATATGTTTATTCCTCTGATCTGAATTGCAATTACATATCTTATTGATTCGTATACATATATTATTGCACATATCTTATTGATTCGGATCTTGAGCTTACATTCACATTTGAGGATATGATTATGTTATGGCCAAAAACAAGGTGTGGTTTATATTAGTAATTATTCATAATTGTGAGATTTAATATTAGGTATTTTCATATTATACTAGTCAAAAACGCAAACTTTAATTTTAAAGAACAAATATGGTTAAACAAAGGTACTGGAAAAAAGTTAGAGTACTTTTCATGTATTAAAAGATCAAATAGTGACGGTGCATAAGGCTCATATTTTAATCAGTGTGCTCTTCGAGATAATGCATGTTTTGTTTTGTAGTTCTTATACTATTTTTAAATTAAATCTTAACTTATTCGTGCATTTTCTGTATCTGAATTTTTTACTTTATTTTATCATAAAGGTTTAAATTATTCTGTTACAAGATATATATTTCTTGTACATTAAAAAAATAACAAATAAAACATTCCAAAATAATTTTTCAAAAATTTTTATGTCGTAAAAATTTTAAGAAAAAAATTTAGTGTAGGTTTCATTTTGATCTACTTTCTTGAATTCAAATACTTTGGAAAGAACGCAATCGCATTTTTTGTTACTTAGAATGTATCCGACTTTTCAGATTTCCAGTTTAGAATATAGCTTTTTTTTCAGGAAAAATCTTTTGAATTTTCCAAATAAATGGATGAAAACGAAAAGAAACTTTCTTGTAGTGTACACATATGTAAAAAATTCAGAAAGTTTCTATTTATTCGTATGACAATGAAAAATTGTTTGTTGGAATGAAATCTAAGAGACGAATGTTATTTGTCAACGTATTTGATTTATAGGTCAGAGAAAAAGCAAAACGTATCTTGATACCAAATATTACGAAAAAATATTTTACGTTTTGACGAACAGATCTAGGCATCAAGCAGCAATAAAAACATAAAAATGATGCTTATTAGAATGGACTCGTTTCCGAAATTTTAAAAGTACTTTTTTTTATGAAAGAACTTGCTTAAAAACATAGGATTTGACCATTTTTAAAAGAATTTGATAAAGTGTTTAATTAAAAAAAATATTTTAATCGGTGTGCAGATTCAATTTCAATTTTGACGCTTCTGCGCATGACATCACAAGTGATGAAATGCCATTCAGTGATGCCATTAGCGCAGAGCGCAATATTTAATTCGAATCTTTACTCACATATACTGGCACGATATGGTTAACAGCAAGCGTAAAGCGCAATATTTAATTTACTTCGGAGTTATCACAAGCTGGAAACGCGGCAGAGAGTAAGCGTAAGCATTTAGCGCATCAGTGGAGTACGCGGCCAAGTTCATCACTTGTGACGTTATAAAAACCATGCCTTTTTTGAAAAATTGGATAGTTAAAGAAAATAATTAAAAATTAAACGCTTTGAATTTAAAATGTTTTCTCGTTCCATGTTATTTATTTATTGCTTATTCTATCAACTTCAGTGACTAAAAGTAGTACTTTTGACTGAATTAAACAACCCCATTGGAACAAGAACGATCTAAATAACAATTTTCAGTGTTTACAAAAAAGGGGGAAAATGGGGAATTTTAACAAATAAATAAATTAATAACTTCCTGTTTTTGTACTTATTAAAAACTATGAAGTTTTTTAAAAACATTTCCCTTGTTGTCAGTTTTCTTTCATTTAATGTATCTATGGTATTCATTGAAAAGAAAAGAAAAAAGAGTAAGTACGGAAAGTTGGGGTAAATTTAAACAATCAGTATTACCACACTTGTTGTATTTATTAAGACTAAACTTTTGGTGACTGAAGACTAGAGAACAAAAATAAGACTTTCTGTTTCTGCGAGATCTGCGTATTTCCAATTAATGTTATCGACGTCATTGTTTTTTTGAAGATGGCACTGTGGAAAAAGTTGTTTTATGAAGTTAATTGATCTTACAATTTTCTCTACAATGGGCCTACAAAAGTAAAGGAATTTTTTTTAAATAACTTTTATGTTTTTAATTTCAAACAGTTTTGTTCAGAGGTCTGGATGGAAAAGCGGTGTTATCACTGTAATTTTCCGGCTCTATTTTAACACTTGTTGACCCGCAGTGTACTTTGTTGCCTCAACTATCGGTTGTAGGCACATAAGCAGATACTTAAGGATAAAGCACACGACCAAACGTGCTTATTAAATTCTAAATTAGGGTCATAGAGGAAGACAGCGTTAAAAAATGGCAGTAAAATAATAGGGGGAAATTTTTCCATTCACGCACCTGACCCAAAGAATTCAGAAAAATACAAATAGCGTATCATAGCCTATGATTGTTTACAGGAACTACACGGTCCCATGTGAGTCCCAGTCCCATGGTGGGCACGAAACACTACAGTGAAGTAGGGTGCAACGAAAAAAACGATTTTTTTGAATTTAAGTCCTAATTGTGTAGAAAAGTTATTTATTATTGTTTTCATACATTTATACCACCTTAACAATTTGAAAGATATTAGGCGATTAATTCCGGTGTCCCAACGCCCTTCAAAAATCGTTAATATTGTGCATTAACGAAACGCAAGCCTTTATTTAAACAAGACTCAAGCTCTGTTTAACTAGCATGTTTTATTTATTATATCACTTTTTATAATTTTCCATACACTTGTTGTGTGACACATTGTGTCCTTCTGTCATTGGAATGAAGAAAATAATCCTGGGAACAAAAGTCATCTTTTGACTGAGCACTTTAGAAATCAAGTAGTTGTATTAAATAGTACTTAGCGAATATAACATTAATGTGGAAATTGCCATAGCCTGTGTTGGTACAGCTATCCATACTGTATTTTTTTTAACCATTGCAATGACTCTTTTCTTAACTACATGAAAAAGAGGTACCATTGCAACATTGTTGAGAAATTAGATAGACTGACAAGTGTTTTACGTAGGTTTTCCAGACCAATTGACAAAAAATCTGTCAGTTGTACAGTCATCAACATGTTCGATGTGTCCTGGGTTCCATCCCAGCCGGTCGAAGATCCTCCATGTTCGTTAATGGTGACTGGAAAACGTTAAGTATGTTCGTGGTCACAAAGTTGTGACCACGAGCATACTCGATACTTCGAGTGAATCGATACTTCTGGAGGTGTTGGATCAGGGATTGTTCATCTTCTGGCCTTGATCCAACCAGTTAAACAAAAAATTGTGGTAGTACACCTTACAGTAAAACCGGTGCGGGGGTCCGTGGAGTGTGAAGTCATAAACATATTGCAGCCTCTTACAAATGTTTGTCAACGTTGTCTTCACAATATCACTTTACTGCAACGCCTTTTTAATGAAACACGGCCCAATCACAAATAATTTTGCTTCAAATACTTCGCAGTGAAGCAGCATGGAACATGTCACAAGTGTATCAGAGCGTTACTCCTGTCCGATGCCATTTATGCATCCCTTTGTAACTGTGACCGTTCTGAATTTTTTTGAAATTTTTGCTGTGACATGTTTTGCTATCAGAGATGCGTCAATTATAAACTTATAAAAATGAAATGAGATAATAAAAGACAAGCGTATTGTAGTCATGAATAAAGGAAGCGTTAAATGTCAAAGTTGTTAGGAAGCGTTTAAAAGAAAGCAATAAATAAGTACACAGATCTTTCATCTTTCTTTTTAATATATATATATATATATATATATATATATATATATATATATATATATATATATATATATATATATATATATATATATATATATATATATATATATATATATATATATATATGTTGAAGTTTATATGGGCACGAAAAGTATAAGAAAAATTTACAACAACATACAGCTACTTAAAACGGGATTGAATTTAAGCAATAAAAACATAAAAATCTTTTTTGACAGTTTTACGAGTATGCGATCTCTTACTTGCTTTTTAAATTTTCCAATTCTTTAATTCAATTCTTAACAACATCTCTTTCTCACTTCATAAAAATCGCTCCCCGCTATATTTTTCTTTTATTTCTCTTCTCATTATTCCGGAATAATAAACATGAAGGGAAAGAAAGTAAGAAAATATAAGACTTTGAAATGAAGTACTTCAGATTCGACGCCTGTCACCCAATGTAGCCAAAAAACCGCCGCTGAAGCATTTTCCGTTTCCTCTTCAGCCAAAGCATTTGAAATCCGAGGTCGTAAAATTTTGGGTCTGAGAGAAGAGTTGCATTGAGGAATTGGAACATTTTGATTTGTGGGGTAGCAATTTTACAATTCATTCTTCACTGCCTCTATTTCGATCATAAAATCTTTGAAAACATGAATATATTTTTAGTTTTCCCTCTCGAACGGGATCGTAAAATTTATACCTTTTTATTTGCATTGTCGTAGGTCATCCCTTTCGTCAGAATGTACCCAGGATAAGTTTCTGCACATTTCTCTTGCACCAGTAAAAACTGAAAAATGTTATAGTTTTACAAATGGTATTTCTTCCTCGATGCCTTTGCATGGTTTTTCTTGCGTATTTCGAAGTTAAATTTCAGAAAAATTATAAAACAGATCGTAAAAATTGATGTGTAGAGTTGAAATTCTGTCATGCAGTGGGAGGTTATGATGAGGACTGTTTTATACTGCTTATAACTTTAAGTTGGAAATACAACGCTTAACCTAAGTGCAAACGCTAGTTTTCAGTTACTAAAATCAATTTCCTCTCTAAGCTTCCACGAATAACCTTTATATGCACTGTGAACTGAAGCTTTTACTAATAAAACTAATTCAATTAGCGGATATTATCACTCTTCTATATCAGCAATTCCCAAACTGTGTTCAGCGGAACCCTAAGCTCCGCCGAATGAGGAGAAGGGTTCCTCCAGGGAGTTAGCTTTGCCAAAAAGTATAGTTTTTCACCGCAATAAAAAAAGTGATGGGAACAACATCGCGGATTAAAAATGTCACTTTAGGTTGAAGCAGAAGTCGTCATTGTGCTTTGCATTGCCATGCCAGCCTGACAAATACCATGGGATTTCAAACAAGCTTCATTAAAAGCTTGTTATAAAAGTATTTAATTTTTTGATGTCTATTCAGTAAGATTAATGGATATATATGTAGTCAAAACAACTCACTATACTTTTCCACGCAGAAATATGGGAGACAGGGGCTAGTATGCGAAGGATTAAGTGTGAGAATGTTAAGTAATTTTCTCGTTTTTGGCTTAACAGCTCTGAGTGAGCTGTCACGTAACCACGTAGATGCATCGCTACTGTCAGTATTATTTTCAGTAAAATCTGCCAAACCAAACGTGTTGCACGAGAGAAAGTTGTTTTTTTTTGCAGTGTTAAGTAATCTTTTTCATCTTTCGTTATTTTCTTATAAAACATATAATATTTGAATAATTCACCAAAACTTATTAATATTGAATAGCTTCTACGCAACAAATGTCTTATTCGGATTATTTTATGAAGCCA
The DNA here is from genome assembly GCF_026930045.1 of Uloborus diversus. NCBI lineage: Eukaryota > Metazoa > Arthropoda > Arachnida > Araneae > Uloboridae > Uloborus > Uloborus diversus. Next base: position 92,557,100 of record NC_072732.1, on the reverse strand, counting down.
TTTTTTTAAATTGATTTCAATACAGCGAGTTGGGGCTAGTAGGCGAAATGTTTTCGGGGTAAATCTGCGAATTCGCATACACTGTAAAAAAAAACTGTAAATTTTGAAGAAGTTATCCGTATTTTTTACAGAAAAAAACTGTTCGTAATAAAATACAGGATTTCTCTGTTTTTTTGAATCTGTAACCGGTTATACTTTGTTTTTCTTCGAATCTTCGAAATTTTGCCCGTGTGTTTGGATTTTGGTTCTCGTGCTCGAGTTTTTGATCTTATATTTATTTAAAGCGAGTAAGTCTTAAATCGTTTGCAACTTCCATTTCATTGCATTCTAATCAATATTTTATTATTATGTTTTTTTGTCATCTGTTACAGAGGCATATTCGGAAATTTACCTTTGTATACATGTATTTCGTAGTAGTATAGTAAATATTGAAATGGATTTATGAAAGTATAGTTTCATTTTTTAATCTTCATAAAATAATAAATCAGCTTGAATAAATAATATAAATACGGATAATAAAATAAACGGAGGAAAACTGGCGTCCTGGCTGACAGTTTTTTTCTGTAAATTTTACGGATTTTTTTTTACAGTGTACTTGCCCCAAGTTAAGTTTCTGGCGTCAAAACATACCAAACAATTGAAATTTAAATTCTGTAAACAGTCTATTTGATGAAATAATTTCATTAGTTAAACCTTTCTTGAGCTTATCATTTCTTATGGATATGCTTATACAATTGCCAACATACGTGCTCTTCTTTCCGAAAACGAGAAAATACAAGAGAAAAAGCGACAAAGGGAAAATCTCACCAGATGTAATGATGCATGTATAGTGCATTCCTTAGTGGGTAGATGACACCTAAAATGTTTTAAGACTTTTTAAAGTATTTTTCTGAAAATACTAGATATTCGAAGAAAAATCCGATTTTCTTACTAGACATTTACGACTACCACGTCCTTTGAAGGGCTTGGTTCTTGTGAGGAAACTACCACACTACTAAAAATAACAATAACACTACTTTCTTTCCAACCACATTCTAGCCATAAGTTGATAGACCTCTTGATAACCGTATACATGGCCCATTGAAAAATTATGTTAATTCCGCCTGCACTGTAAAAACGATTCAGAAACGTTCCTTGAAAATAATGGGCAGCTGATGTGCCCAATTTCTGACAGTAACTTATCTTTCAAAAACCAGAAACATTTTCCGCTAAAACTCAGTAATCACCCTGAAATTATCCTGGAAAGCTTCCTGAATTATTAAGAAATCTTCCCGTTTAGCAATCGTGTCTCCGCAACTTTTGAGTAAACTTAGATATAATATTTTAGGTTAGGTGTTAGTTATTAGGTTATGTGTAATATAACAGCCTGGCACCTTCCTAATTCATCACGGAAATTCCAAAAGCAGTATGGCACACATGGCCCCAGCTATGACAGAATTGCAAGTAAGTATCAAGAACTTTACTCGCCTGAAATTCCTGCAAAGCTACGTAGGCCAGGAACTTTTTCGACCCTTTCTTGCAGAGCTACGTAGTCCAATTGACTTGTACGCTCCCTTTGGGAGCTTAATTAGTTCACACGGGCCGTAATCGAACTAATGCCGATACACTTTATAAATACGCTCTGTTAATATTTAAACTGGGAGCTAAAAATACTTTTAACAACAGTGTGAAGTCTTCATTCGTGCAACTTGTAGCAATTCAGGAAACTTTTTGACAATGATACTTGATTTTTCCAAGAAGAGGATAAAAACAATTGAAATCCCGAAACGTTACACGAAAATACTCAGTTACGTTTCGGAATTATTTTACAGTGTGTAATTCTTGGCTAGGGAATAATCCAGAAAAGCCAATGACGATTTACGACGTACCAATGGTGGTAACATTCGCTTTTCCACAAGGAGCAAACCACATAAATATTATGAATGGTTTAAAAAAAACTGGTGTTTTTTCCTGCAATTCAAACATTTTTCAGGACTGTGACTTCATGCCAGACTCCCCATCTCCTGGATCTAAGAGTGAATCTGTTTGTCCCTGCGGCAACCCCCTTCTAGCCTCTGTAAGCACTGCAATGGCATGGACAAGACAGGAACTACCTTCCACCTTGATGAAGAAGCAGCGGACAGTAAATTAGAACGCAATAGATCCGCTTCTTTCGTTCCTGTAAAAAAAAATATGTTAGAGTGGTTTTAGCTTAAAATTTTTGAACGAAACTGGACCGATTATACTACGTTCCTGTTTTTGAAACAGTAAAGGTGTGTAGCTCTCTTTGTACAGCATTTAATTTTCTTCATTATCATCCTAAGTAATTGTCTGTAGCGCTCTGTATAGTCATGTGACGACAAATTTTATGAAAGCTGTACGTGCAGGGCGAAACCGGGTTCTACCCGGTTTTACCCCTTGGTTTTTAAAACATAGTAAGTCTATTATATAATAATAAAAAAAAATATTTGACTAAATTATTTTACATTGATGTTACGAAACAAGATATATTAAACAAGCATCATCTTCAGGTAACATTAAAAGAAAAGAAAAATAAAATCGACGGGGAAGGAAGACCAAAGATGGACGGAAGAAAAACAAAACCTGAAGGAAAGATAAACGAATCAAAGAAAAGGCATCATTATAAAGATGCCAAAAAAGAACAGATAGAAAATACCTTGGTTTTACCCCACTATTGTGGCAAAACCGGGCAAAATGACTTTTTTTTGCAAAAAAGTTAATAAAAATTAAAAAAGAGCAACACTTATGTTTTTGAAACTGTGGCTGCATTAATAGATAGGTAGTGCATACTTTTGCAAAATTTTGTGCCTTTATGCTAAAAACTGATTTCTGGAAGGCTGCAAACCTTAGGGTTCATCGTTTACCTCAATTTCCCCTATCATAGAAAAATTAGAAAACGTTTAAGTGCAAAATATTACATACTAATCATTCTAATATAAAATAAATTGAGAAAAACTAATAATACTAATATAAAATAAATTGAGAAACATATTTGATACAATCATATTGTGTTTTGTTTTGTCTTTTTGCCTAACTTTAGCATATCAAAACTTTTGACTTCAATAACAATTCTACGTATTGATAAAACCCAACATTATTTTAAAAATGTCTACATAAAATTCCTGCATTAAATTCATGAGACCTGGAATGAATTCAGTTCAGTAATTCTAAACGTGCATTGTAAGGAAATAAAAATCTATCTGCTGCGAAGTTTGCTCTAAACAGTGTAAAAATTAAAGTGATAAAAGATGTTTTAAAACTGCTACTTAATGTCTTCCTTTTTAAATAGCTACTATCTTCTGTTTACTACAAAAAGCGATAAACACAAACAGAAAGCCATCATAAAACGATGAGTATGCCAAGAGATCATGCGCCAGTCTGGTCTGTTGCCATTCTTGTGTGGTCATAAAGATAATTCTTGGCAATAAAATTCGTTCCGATTTAGAAGGAAGGCTCGCAGTTAAAATTTATGTCCCGAAAATTTCATTAAAAATATCTCTTCAAAAGTTATTACCTTAGCGCATTCAATTAAGAATGTATTCTTCTTCCCCAGCTATGAGGTCTACAATGGCATTTCATTTTCGGAGATGTTTAATAAGTTCGGAGGAACTTTATTCAGGACACACAGGTTAGTTTCAAGCAATTTTCGCAGACGATTTTGTTTTAGTGTTTAAAGCAATGAGTTAATAGAATTGTGAAAATTTATTTTTTGGATATGAGGATGGGTTAAAAGATTTTCACAGGCCCCGCAAAGCGATGCCCGTGCTAAGAAGTTAAAAAAAGTCCGTTGAACAAAAAAAAAAAAAAAAAATCTCGCCCCCCGCCCTCTTTTTGATGTGAAATGATCATTTTTCTTCAATAAAAATGTGTACACACCTTTTCAAAAGACCTATTAAAGTCTCTTTGGAATTTAAAACTATTCGACACAACACATAAAAACATTAACAGTAGCTTTAAAACTCAAAATAATTCTTCAACTACATAGTTCATCGCTTAACGCGCCAAGCAACCACGCTTCCGTAACCCTGCCCTTAAGCGAGTGAAGTGGCTTTTTTCCCCTGCAATTTAAAGTGTTTCGCCAAATAAACAATGCTATAATACAAACGTTATAAAAAAGAATCACAGTTGAATAATACGACAAACCAAATTATTTAGTTAGATAAGTAACTATCTTCAATTATAAGAACAAAAAAAAAAAAGTTGAAGAAATAAGGAAAACACCCTTCCCCCCCCCCCAAAAAAAAAAATCCTAAAAAATCAAATTATGTACCTGAACATAGGGTTTGTTTGTTTGAACGCGTTAATCTCAGGAACTACTAGTTCGAATTGAAAAATTCTTTTTGTGTTGAATAGTACATTTATTGAGGAAGGCCATTGGCCATTTTTTTAAAAGTCAGATTGACTGGAATATTTGTAATTGCACATTAAATGTTTAATTAATTGTTTAGTTTTATGAATTCCTAATAGATGGCGGTGTAAGTTAACTATTCAAGAGGGCGCTGGCCGACAGTATCGATAGCTGTGAGGAACCATGCCCATTTTATACTGTTGTGATCAGCGAACATATTTTTGAATGCGTTTTTTATCGATGTTCAATTGCATAATTTGATTTTGTAGGATTTTTTTTTGGGGGGGGCGGGGGAATTGTTTTCCTTAAATCTTCAACGTTTCTTTTTGTTCTTATAGTTGAAGATAGTTACTTATCAAACTAAATAATTTGATTTGTCGTATTATTCAACTGTGATTGTTCTTTATAACTTTTATATTACAGCATTGTTTATTTAGCGAAACACTTTAAATTGCAGGGGAAAAAAACAGCTTCACTCGCTAAAGGACAGGGTTACGGTAGCATGGTTGCTTGGCGCGTTATGCGATGAACTATGTAGTTGAAGGATTATTTTGAGTTTTAAAGCTACTCTGATATTTTTACGTGTTTTGGCGAATAGTTTTTTCAAAGAGACTTTAATAGGTCTTTTGAAAAGTTGTGTACGCATTTTAGTTGAAGAAAAATTATCATTTCACATCAGAAGGGAGGGGGGGAGGGGGGCGGAGATTTTTTTTGTTCGGCGGACTTTCTTTAACTTCTCATTACGGGCGTCTCCGTGCTGGTACTGCTAGTTACAAATATTCCGGTCAATCTGATTTAAAAAAATAGCCTATAGGCTTCCTCAATAAGTTGACTATTCAACACAAAAAGAAATTTTCAAATCGAACTCGTTGTTCCTGAGATTAGCGCGTTCAAACAAACAACTCCTTCAGCTTTATAATATTAGTATAGATGTAAATTTTCCCGTTTTTATAACATTTTTTATGGCTGCTGCTTTTATTAGTCATAGCGTGATGTTATATAGCTCAAGCCTTCCTCATTATATGGACTATTCAACACAAAAATGATTTTTCAATTCGAACCAGTATTTCCTGAGATTAGCGCGTTCAATGAAACAAACTCTACAGCTTTATATTATTAGTATAGATAACGACAAAAATAGATATTTGACTTAGAACAAAATATTACAAAATGAGTATCAATTTATGAAAATTGCTTGCATTATCTTATTCTTTGATTTTCAGGGGTAATATTTTCTTGATTGGAATTAACTACATGGGTTACTACATAGTTAAAATATTGCTAGGTAGGTGGTGCTAAAAGCAGAGTAAATATTTCACCATTTAACTTTGCGCCACATTCCCCTTCATTATATATATGCCTATGTTTTTCATGATTGAACTAATTGTTAAAAGTTTTGGTGACACTAAGGGAATGAAGATAGTTTAGGGCTTTCGCTGGAAATCTGTCGACACTGAAATTAAGCTCTGAAAAACTTAATTGTGCTATCTTTGATGACCTTTGAACACTTACTAAGATTGCACCGGCCTGCGGGTTGATGTGCCGATGGGCCAATCCGCAGCGGAAAAGAGGAAAAGAAAGTTATAATAATTCCCCTAATCTCAATTGAAAGACGTAACTAAAATCTTTCGCGTTCCTTAGCCGACCCTTAGTCATTACGATGAGGTGTTTCGTAAGCAGCTTTAAGGACACATCGAGTTATTTTTGGGAAATGAAATTATTCACCATCTTTCCCCTTACGCGGGGAAAGATGACGATTACTGAGTGGTTCAGAGGTCAATGCTGATTATTATGAAAAAAAAAAAAAAAAGAATTATTTTTTTAATGCTTTGATTTTTGAAATTTTAATCTTATTAACTTCTTAAAAGAAGTAATGTGATGATTACATTCTATATTTTTCAGTTATGTTTTAATAATTAAGAGAAGATCATTTATTGCATTAAGACTTTTGAAAAACTGTCAAAAAATGGAATTAAATTTTGGGTGGTGTGAGCAACTTATTTAGCGTCTGTAATATCATAAAATCTTTTTTTTTTTTTTTTTTTTTTCAATTTTTAATTTGAAAATGTGGAAATAGACCTACCGTTGTTTTTTTCTTTGCGTTGAAACAGAAACTTTATTGCGCCATTTCGAAAGGAGGAATTAAAATCGCTTCACCAACACAAGTTTTTGAAAACCCACTAAATAATACTCTACTGAAAAATATACCTAATTCTTATTATAAAAGTTGATCAAACGTAATGTTTGATTAGTAAGATCGAAAGTAACAAGATTCCAAAATATGTCACAAAATTCTGACAAATATCCGGATTAAAAACACTGATTATTTTTCTACATCGCTTTGATTAGTTTTTCTGTATATCTGAGCTAGTTGTAGAAGACAAATAATCAGACTAAGTAACTTATCGCTTCTAGAGCGGAAATAATAAATAGAAACTGACTCCGGGGGAGAAATAACATGGAGTTGTTCAATTAAATAGCTCTAGTGTCACTCTTTGATGAAACACGAAATTAAAATAAGCTGCTTATCTTTTCTTGACGCATCTTTTAATTAAATACGTATTCTTATGCTCGATTTTTACTTCTAAGCTCTTTTAATCATAATAGTTACAGTGCTAAACAAAATGTCTTTTCTTCAAAATTAGAATCGAAGAGCTAAAAGGTCCTCGCAAACATTACACAGCTAGTATCAAGAGGAAGTTGACAAATAAGGGATTTAAATTCTATATTTATGTTTTATAAAATTTTGACAGCGAGTTTACTGAACGGGTTAGAATGATAGTGGTGTAGGTCAAAACGAATTTAAGTTGAATATACATGTGAGCTGCTTTTTAGTTCATCTGTGAAATGTACCAATTCCTCAAAAAATATACCCAAATGTACTGCGCACTTTGAGTGCACAAAAATCGTCCACTAATCTGAACTGTTGTCCACGTCAGAATGGATGTGGTGTAAATCAATTTCCATGCCGTTGGTTGTACCAGCAGCCGGACTTTTCTTCTATGGGAAGCATCTTTAGGGGGTCGTCCACAGACATTTTTGGGGCCTATCACAAATGACATTTCCAGGCCCCCCCCTCCGTATTGTTTATCCCTATATTTCACGTGTAGCTTAAAAAATATTGGGCCCTCTTCATGCTCGGGCCCGGGCCAACAGATGCCCCTTCTCCTGCCCCCTCCCTATGCACGCCCCTGAGCATCTCATAACAGATTTTGCATGCATTCCACTTTCTTTCAGAAAACCAGACTGTAGTGTAAGTGTTTTAAAGTTACTTTTTAAAAGGTTACTAGTAACTTTTGATTTAAAGGTTAATGCGTAATGAACAAAAATATCTTTTTTGAATACGGTACTTTCCTTCAAAATTAGCGTTTACGCTGGGACGTGGGCAAAGTTTTTTTTTTACATGTTTCTCTTATAGAAGTAGATTAACTAGACATTAACGATAAATCGGTTCCTTGGGCAACTGAATATACGGGCAAACGTCGAGAAAGCGCATGCGCGCAAACAATTTTTGCAGAGGATAAAAATGCGCGTTGAATGTACTGGAGATCAGTGGTTTCAGTTGCACTCTGGGAAGACTTCGCTTTTGCCGGTCGCGTCTCTCGTTCAATGGCAGCCAGTGGTTGCTGTTGCTACTATCGAGTTGTGTATTTAGTTATACTTGATTTATATTTTCACATGACTACTCACCATTTTTTTTTCTTTCTCCACCCCCCCCCCCCGAAAGGCGGTCTTGTTTGACGAAATAAGACTGCAGTGTAGGGAAAAGTCATCTTTGTAATAAGTTTTGGTTTTTAGCGCAATCCATTACATTTTGGGTAACCCTATTGAAAATGACTAAGTCTCACGTAATCTTTGAAGTGGCACAATGTTTCTGCAGTAATGATAGTAGTCAGTTAGAATGCAACTGCATATGACATTTAAATCTACTTAGAATTTTTCTCTAATACCACAACAGCTCTAAAGTGCACGTTTGGGACCTTAAGATACGTTGAGAGTTTAAAGATATCGTTCATCAAGAAAAGCAAGCCCCACACAGCAAGTGTAAGAATATGTCTGGAACATTCATATTACAGATGATCATTGATAAACAAACCAAAAGTGCATGTTTATTCTAGACTAGTGATACCCGCACGGCTTTGCCCGTAGTAGAAAAATGAAAAGGTCTTTTGGTTCGCCTGTATATTTACAAATAATGTATGGCGAATTTTCTCTCCAGTTGGCTTGTACCCATCTTACGGTTCCACGTTATGATAATTTCGTAATTTACTCGATAATCTTATGAAATTTTTTTCTTAAAATTGGAATAAAAAAAGAACCACATCGAATTTTCGAAAAATCGCTTCGAGGTGCACACCCCCATGCTATAAACTAACTTTGTGCCAAATTTCATGAAAATCGGACGAACGATCTAGGCGCTATGCGCGTCACAGACATCCTACAGATATCCAGACATCCTCTGGACAGAGAGACTTTCAGCTTTATTATTAGTAAAGATAAAGAAGATTGGACATGAACGTGATCAATTGAGCCGTGAAATTAAGCTCTTCGGATGCTTATATAGTATATTTTGCATTTCATATTCGAGATGCGCCAATTGTTCGTCCATCTTCGGCCTCTTTACCGATTGATCAGCGGAAAAAATATTTTCCAAAAAAATTTTTTTTTAAAGCATAGGGTAACGGCACCAATAAAAGACAATCATGAGTTTGGATTTAAATAATAAGAGTTTTAACTGATTAAAATAGCTGAATTAAGAAAAACTGATGTTGCCGGGAGGCTATCAAAGTGAGTTTTATGAGCCAGTTGGTATTTACAAGGCAGTGGTGGAAGGTTGTGAACAGCCACTACGAGGTCTGCCGGAGTTTCATTTTAATTTGAATTAAATAAGGTTTTAAATCTAAAATCGAAGAACTTTGGCACATTCTGAAGAGAAAAGGGAACTTCTATACATTACTCATCCTTTCCTCACCCTATCAGTTACTGAGTATCATCAGAATTGTCGATGTCTGTTACTGGCGGTCTGACTTTTTTTACGAAAATGAGCAAATAAAAATGAAATTACCTAATTCAGAGGGTCCAGAAGCATCCAAACGTTAGATGGGATGTAGGTGAATGAGAGAAAAATAGTTTTAAAAGTCTAAATACATTAAAAGGCTCAGAAAATTGAGTTACCCTGAGAGCGATGTCTAAAGCATGTTTGTTAATGTTGCAGTTACTCTTCTTTTAGCAAAAAACTATGGTGAAACATTTGATAACAATAAATAAAAATAATTTTCTACAAACATTACTATGAGATATGGTATGAAAGTGCTCAGAGTAAAAAGTAAACAAATGGTTTAGAAAGTAAATAAAACTCAATGAAATATAAAAAGATTGTCTTCTAAACTTATGTTATGATACCCTCAAACCAGGTTTTGATAACACAATTTTTTTTCAGTTCTTTTGTTACTTCTAAGTATACATACGATTAAATCATACGTTATTCAACATACTCTTTAAATCATTCATTTTTATTCAGCAAAAAATTAATTATTATTAAATGTTATTTGGTTTAGAAAATATTATGTACATAATTTATTATTATTTTTGTTTACAAACGAAGAGGTGACGTATTTTTTCCCTACTTTGAATAAATATACAAATGTATACAACGTTGCAACATTTTTCATGTATCAATACTTTCGTCCCTTAGCATAGCGCTTTTAGATAACCTCACAACTTTTATGTAAAGAAAAAAAGTGTTGAATAAAATGGCTACTAATAATAAAAAATAATAATAAGCTTAAGCTCAAAGTACTTATAAATAATCCTGCTGACCATAGGCTACCCCCTAAAATTTTTAAATTTTCATGTCTAATTAATATAATGTAATTTTATTACTAATATTATGAAAATTGGCTCAATGACATTTAATGAAATTTTGAAATTATTTTGGGAAAATCAGGAAGGTGGAGAAAAATAAATTGTGTCTTGGAAATAAGCTATTAACTATTTCTTCAGTCGAAATTATAAGAGAAAAAATATGATGGAGAAAGTGGTAGTGTTAAAAGTAATCAATATGATCATTACGTAGCTTTAGCAATTAATCGAACGATTCTCAACAGCTGATTAATCGGTAATCGACCAAATTGCTGATCGGTGCATCCTTTTTTATATGTCTTTTTATTTTGCATCTTGCACAAAAACATATATTTAATGCACAGACCATTGATGCCGCAACTTGTCATTAAATTCTGAGAAATGCTTCTTCATTATTATTTTAAAGTATTTCCTTATCACAAAATGTAACAAGAGTTCTTTAGGACGAAAAAACATATACTAATAAGTAAGCTTTAAATATCCAAATACAAATCATTTCTTCATGAAAAACTTAGCAGTAAAATTAAAAATAACAACTTTTTGTTGCACAAAACTTTCAGATTACTTTCCACGTTGCAAGGAACGCCTTTTTAAGTGGCTTGCGTGTTTGGCTTTTGTCGGATATCTTTTCAGTCATAGGCTCACTTCTTTTGCATTGAAAAAGACGTTCCTTGCATCATTGAAACACTTGTATGCAGTAATCTGCAAGTTTTGTGCCATAAAATGCTGCTATTTTTAACTTTACGTTTCGGCACAGAGGCGAAGGGGGTAGGGGAGGATGGCCCAAAGTGAGTAAGCCTTCGCATGCCCTCCCAAGGTACATACCTTCGGCGATGCATACATATGTCGTGTTTACAAGAGCACCCCCGTGTTTTAATCAGTCCCAGCGAAGCAGCAGTGATGCGGCATGGTGCAAACAGGCTCAAAATAATAATAAAATATGATACATTGCTAAAAAATGAAATGAAGTTTTATAACTTGTGATAAGTCGAAGACCAGCTTATTTTTTTGATTGTCAATAATCTTACGTTATTCTGACACCATCCTCCTGCAAACTACTATAGTCATTTCGTTAGTTTCTTTTTTTTTAATTTAGGGTTATAATTATTAAAATAAAAAACGTGCCTTCGGGCAAAGGCGGGTCGGGCAAAATTGGAATAGAAAAAGAACAAAATCTAATTTTTGAAACATCGTTTCGAAAATTGCCCATGCTACAAAACCCCATGCTACAAAATATTTTTGTGCCAAATTTCATGAAAATCAGCTGAACGGTCTAAGCGCTATGCGCGTCACAGAGATTCAGACATCCAGACAGACTTTCAGATTTATTATTAGTAACGATAACACACGTTACAAGTAACATTTACAATAATGTGCTGGATGTCAAAAAATAAATAAATAAAAAAAAATGTAAGAAAGGCAAGTAAGAAAAATATAAATTTCCTCGTACGAGAGCTGTCGCATTCTTATATTTTCCTTTTTTTGTCCTTCCCACATTTCAATTCCCAAAAGAACTTGTGTGATATCTTTCATTTACATTGTGTCGAGAGATATATGTCTGAAATACGAGATAGAAATAGAGACGTTAGTAACGCAATAAGTACAAAGAAAGAAAGACCCATAAGTTTCCCTGTGAGCAAAGCATCCAATTTATCATATTTCTATTTCTAAGCTCTGCTACCACTCGTATATTTTCACCCACTGAAACGTAACTGACAAATATGAAAAGACGTATTAGTGGCCATTGGGAGACTTTTATTTATACTTTAAGACACTATTTTTTTTGTCTTAAATCATTTCCAAGCATTTAAATTTTCCTATTCCTTCTAGTTTTATTTAAAAATTGTTTTTTTTTCTTCTTAATGAAGACGGCAAAATAGAGTTTATTGCGCCGAAAAGAAGGCAGACATGGTAAATGGTGTGAAAAAGCTGTTAAAATTTATTTTAAGTTGATTACTTGAACCTGGGAAAAACTCGAAACCTGGATTATTTTCAAAATTTGTAACTTTTCAAAAGTGTGTTGTCCATAATTTTTTGTTTACCAAAGTTTACCGGTTTGAAACTAATTTGTTAAGCTTATTAGCAAATGAATTTATAATCGCATTCTTTTCTTTTCGGTCGTCGATTGAAAAATTTCTCCCACTTGCTCATCCACTCACCCGCTTTTGAATGAGACTGAAATAGAGACGATCAGATAAATATTTCGGGTAGAAAGATCCATGTAATGCAGTTTTTGGGTCCCAAAATAAAAAAATCGAACAGTTTGGTACTTTTTTAGCGTTCGAAACCCCCCCCCCCTACGTTTCTTCGCGGGTGCCAAAGTACCTCCCTGGCAGATTTGTCGTGATCAGACGTAAACTGTAGATTTCTATCAGGAACATACGCACATATACACGTATACATTCTTTTTTTATTTAAATACAGATAAAATGCCAATTTTATCTGTATTTAAATAAAAAATTCTGTTTCTTCATTGAATTCGTTATTTAAGAACACAACTATCTATTTACGATCGTTAAAATAACATCAACGAATTCATCTAAACAAATGAATTGATCCCTGTATTGTTTTAGATGAACAAATTCATCTAAAACAATACAGGGGAAGAAAAAAAATCTATGCATTATAGAGGTGGGCAATGTCGTTCTTTTTAACGATCCGTTCATAAGAGGACCGTTCATTCTATTGATCCGTTCATTTGAACGACTTCGTTCATTTAAAAAAGTTGCAGGTGATCTATCTGCAAGACATATTCACGCATATCGAAATGTTTCTTTAGATCAGTAATATTCTTTGAATGAAAAATAGCTAAATTTATTTAAAAGTAAGAAAATATGCCTTTGGAAAAAGGAATCAAAAAAATTTTATTCAGGTGTAGATGAACAAAAAATTATAGTTTTTTGTAGGATATTTCTCAGTTGCTGAATGGTAAAATATCTTTTCCATTCTAAAAAAAACGCAGGTTCCACTTCAGCATGTCAAAAAATTACGTTATTAAATTTTTCCAGCTGCAGCACTGTGTATACAGGGTGTCTCAAAATGACATTTTAAACTCTCTACAGCTAGATTCCTTGTTGGAGTACATAAAAACTGCTCAAAGAAGCGTTCCTGTACGATCCATAGATTACGAGAAAAATACAAAAAACAAAATGTAACGTCACTACTGGTGCAAGGAAAACGCACTTTATCGGACATTGCATATCTTGCAAGACGATAATGTTCAAAACGTTCGCCGGGTGCTTGTACGCCATTGTGCTTGGACGTATACTATTGTTGACATGTTCAATAAAGTGTTTTTCTTGCACTGGCAGTGACATCATACTTTGTTTTTCGCGGTTTCTTCGTATTTTTCTCATAAACTATGGATCGTACCGGAATTCTTCTCTGGGCAGTTTTTATGTACTCCCAACGAGGAATTTCGCTGGGCTGAGTTTATACGGTCATTTTGGGACACCCTGTATACACATATAGTATTGGGTGAGTGCAGAAGTTCGTGCGGAGTCTGTCAAAGAAAGTCATACAGTGATTAGGCAAGCAAAACTCTTTATTCAATCAATGATATATTCTCCATCGTTGTCTATAATCTTCTTCCAACGTTCTGGCAGCATACGGATGCCCCGATCATAAAAACTACGTGGTTTAGATTCGAAGAACGAAGACACGACGTTTTGTAAGGCATTCAAAGAGTCAAGTTTTTTTTCATTAAAATGATTTTGCAATGACCAGAATAAGTGATAATCCGATGGTGTGATATCAGGAGAATACGGTGGATGAGTTAGGACATCCCATTTCAGGCTGTTCAGTTTGCGTAGTGTCTGTCTTGAAACGTGTGGTCTAGCGTTATCTTCATGAAAGACTATGCCTTTGCGATTTGACAAACTCGGACGTTTCTGTTTTATTTCTCGGTTCAGATTAGTTGATTGACGACAGTACTTGTTTGACTCAATCGTTTGGCCGGCGGGGAGAAACTCAAAATAAATTATACCCTTGGAATCCCACCAAACACAGGGCATCACCTTCATCGGCTGCAAACTGGCCTTTGCCATTGCGTCACCATGTTCACCTGCCTGTTTCCATGTGCGTTTGTACTGAACGTTGATGTACAGGACCCATTTTTCATCGCCCGTCACTAATCGATCCAAAAACGGCTCGTTTTTGAGCCGCCCGAGTAAAGATACGGCAGCAAAAATTCGCTGGATTTTGTTGCTCTCGGTCAACAAATGGAGCACCACCCATATATCGAGCTTTAAATCGAATCCGATTTTTTTTAAACGCCGAAAAGCGGTTGATCGGTCAACGTTAAGTGCTGTAGCAACTTTCCCTGTTGAAATTCGCGGAGTAATCTGAATTAAAGAACGCAAAACGTCGTCATCAATGCCGGAAGGTCGACCTGAGTGTGGCTCGTCTTCCAGCTGAAAGTCTCCGCAACGAAATTTTGCAAACCATTTTTCCACAGTTCATTTAGCTGGTGCTTGATCTTGATAAACGTCTTGAATGTTTTTTACGGTTGCTGCTGTTCTATTTCTTCTTCTTAGCACTTATAATTGCAAATAATACTTGCGTTGTGTTATTGTAATGTAAAACAGGCTCAGGAAGGTGAGGGAATTCATTAAAACATTTATTACATTACATATATCTGATGTACAAGAAGGGAGAACTCAGCTATACACTAATTTTTTTTACAAATGGGAGCAACAATTTAGGATACTGAGGGAGTTCATTTTCTGAGTTAGTTCATTTCTTATTATGAATAAATTGCAGTTTCATACCTTTTAGGTGGGTTGGGTTTGAAATCAAACAGTGATGACAGTTAAACACACAAGAAGGTACCTTCTTCTATCACCAGGCATCCATAGCCATTTTTGGGCGTCCAGCACTCCACACTGTTATCAAATTGCATCAGTGTAGACATTCTTGAAAGGGCATCAGCATCTAGTTGTAGTCACTTCTTATACACTTTCAGAATTAGCCACATGCATATTTTTCCTTTTTGGGTAGGAAACCTTGCTTCTTAGCTTTCTTTGGGGATCTCCAAAAAGAACACCACACATGAATCCATTTCTTCTCCACCCTCTAACCACCTTGTTGTTCTCCTTTTCTCCCCTTGTTGCCACTCCCAAAAAGAACCCCTTTCCAAAAATCTCCCCCCAGACCAACCAGTGCAGAGTTGAGTTGAAGAGAGTGGATGGGGAAAGATACGTTAGAATTTGCTACAGTCAATCCCACAAATAGTATAGCAAAAGATAATTTAGTAACAATTTCCTACAGCTCAAAAATAATTAAGGTTCTAAAAGAGGTCAAATAACACTCATGTATTCAAATTTTCACCTGAATTAGTTTCATATCTAACTGTAACTGTCCAATCACTGTTTACATATAGTTGCATCCCTAAGACATACCAACATATCTTCCCCCACCGAAAGAAAAAAAAGAAAAAAAAAAATCACTTTTTTTTTTTTTTTAGCAAAAGCAATACAGATGTGCCAGTCAATTGTTGTGAGAAAAATTTAAATGCGCGTAAAGATAATTAGTACTAAATTCGACACAAAATCTTTACCCCATTGAATACCCAATCCAGAAAAACAGATAACAAAATTTAACCGCGGAAGTATCAAACACAATGCAAGCACACACCCAGGATTCCAAGCAAGCTAAACACCAGCCCAACATGGAACACCAAGCATGTTTTCACACTGTGATTAACACCACAAAGTGAAAATCAGGGCCCCATGAAAAACACCGACACGGAATTTCATTAAACACCTTACGTCAAAATTGAATACATTAGGGAGAGACATTAACCGCCTACAAAAATGAAAAACACAAGAAGGATGGCACAAATGTGACATTAATTGAAACGGTATAACCTGTGGCAAAAGTGACCAACAAAATTTTTAAATATTAAGTAATAACCTCATATGACAAATATGTACAGCATGGTCGCATATTTCTGTTTTGTGAAATCAATAATTAATTTGATGCACTTCTATTACTCTGAGCTTTGTTGAAGTACACAATATCTTCTGCCAGACACAATTTCCACAATTACCAACATATACATACACATAAACAATATCATAAGGATAAACACTATGGGTTTACATAGCAAATAAGATGAATAATATGTATAGCTTACTAAATAGAATACAACATAATTCTGGATTAAACAGAGAAACAATACAATTTAGACAGTTCAAGAGTGTGCAACGAATCCTTGATTGTTTCGCTGCCTCAAATTCTATCGCATGTTACGTACTTGTGATATGTCATTAATCGGAAGAGGCTGATACCTCTACATTTGCTCCTACATCTAGGTCATCCTCTATTTGACTCTCACCAGTCTGATAGTTTACAACAGTCTGCGATGAAGGTGGAGCATAATTACCATCTGACCAAATTGGATGAAACAAGTCTACTGAGGATCCAGCTTGTACAGTATGCTTGGACACTATAATTGATTTGTCAGACATGACCGGACTCATCCTTTCAACCAGATTTTGATTAGCATCTACCACTAAGGATGCTGTCGTGTCATAACTATTACGACCTGCATATGGAATGAGTCGGTTCATGTGCACAGTTTGGATTTTCTTTACATTGTCCATTTGGGCAATTTCAAATAAAACAGGAGACTTCTGAGCAATAACGCGGTAAGGTCCCACATTCTGTTTTACCAATTTCTTTGAAAGCCCCACCGGAATTACCTCGGAGTGTAGGTACACTAAATTTCCTACAGCTATATTCTTAAAAGAATCCCTTGCATTTGATGTCTCCTCCTGCCTTTTGGCAGCATTTTCTAAATTTTCCTTAATATTAGCATACACAGAATGCAATCTATTACTTAGAACCTGCGAGTACGTCTGAACATCGGAATAGGACCTAATCGGTGAATTTAACAACAGATCCGACGGAGTTCTCAAATCCCGACCATAGGTTACAAATGCCGGACTATCTGAAAGTGCACCGTGTCTACTTGTTCTGTGAGCAAAAAGTGCAAGTGGAAGACACTGACACCAGTCCGCCTGATTTTTCTCCACTAAATGAGAAAGGTTATTTATTAACGTAGCATTTAGCTTTTCAACCACCCCATTTCCCTGCGGGTTGTAACTAACAGTCTGTCTCTTTTGAATTCCCAACACCTTACACACATCAAGCATGGCTTCAGAAATAAAATTCTGTCACCTATCCGTATAAAGCATGTCCATTATTCCATGACGTGATATGAAATCAATAAGAACTTTAGCCACAGTGCTACCCTTTATGTCAGGTACAGGGTAAGCCTCTGGCCGACGCGTAAAATAGGCGGTTAACACCAAAATCCACTTATTACCCTGACTGGAGGTCACTAGGGGACCAACCGCATCCATTGAGACCTTCTGAAACGGACGATTTGGCACGGGTATATGCTGCAGGGGAGCCTTTTGGTTCCGCTTAAATCCCCGTCGACAAATGCAAGAATGGCAAGATGCCACATAGCTTTTGATTTCATTGAAGTAGCCTGGCCAATAAAAAGACTGTCTGATCCGGCTTAAGGTTCTAGATAACCCCGGATGAGCTACACATTTGCTGTCATGACATAAAAATAAAATTTCATATCTTAAGGATGCAGGTACAACCAACTTGGGTTTTCTATTGTAGTACGTATCATACCTAGCACCTTTGGGAAGACACATTAAAAGATTGTCGTGGTTCTTAAAAAATTGAAATTTAGGGTGCAAATCATTTGTGTCTTCCTTATTTTCTAGTTTCCCCAAAATGTTCTTGCAATACTCATCGCGTTCTTGCCGCTTACGAATTTCGTCATTATCGATAGAACCGAAATCTGTTTCCCAAATAGCATTTATGACCGGAATAATTTCATCAGGATTACTATTGACAACCTCTCTTGATAAATGATCTGCAAATTGATTCAACCTCCCCGGTTTATGAATTATGGCATATGAATGTTCCTGCAGAGAAAGTACCCAACGTGCTATTCTGGAAGAGGAATCCTTTAAACTAAAAACATACGACAAGGATTTTTGATCACAATAAATAGTAAATGGCCTTCCCACTAAGTAGTGTTTGAAGTGATGAACACCAAGGATTACCCCCAAAGCTTCTTTTTCATAAACAGAATAGTTAATTTCTGCCTGGGATAACTTACGTGAGGCACATGCAATGGGATGCTGAAAACCCGAATCATCTTCCTGCAAAAGTACACAACCAAGAGCATAAGCACTAGCATCAGTTGCAATTGAAAAGGGTTTCTCAAAGTTGGGCAGTTTTAAACACGGTTCAGATATCAAGGCTTGTTTCAAAGCACAGTAAGACTCCTCTGCTTCACTAGACCAGTGGAATTTAACATCACTCTTAGTCAGCTTAGTTAATGGTAGGGCTGTTTCAGCAAAATTCTTAATAAATTTTCTGTAAAAACCCGTTAAACCCAAAAATGCCCTCACCTGCTTCTTGGTGGTGGGTGTTCGAAAATCAAGTACTGCTTGTACATTTTTCCTGTCAGGTAAAACCTTTCCCTCTTTAATTTTGTGCCCCAAAAAGGATATTTCCGATTTTGCAATAGAGCATTTCTGTGGCTTTAATTTAAGGTTATGGGTTTGCAATCTGCGGAAAACCATCTCAAGCCTTTCTACGTGTTCAGTAACTAACCGAACTAACCGAAAACACTTTTTCTGAATTAGGTGGTATTTCAACCTTATTAAACAATATGCCAAAAATATCAGTATTATATTGATGAGAATTAGAATTTACTAAGTAACGTAACCGAGGGCTTCTACTTTCATCCGACCAGGAAATTTCTGTCTCCCCATCTGTCACCAACTGTCTTTCAAAATCCAGTACGAAATGGAATTTTGTAAGAAAATCAACGCCTAGCAACACATTGAACGAACGGGACAATTTATTTTCTAAGACATACACTTCTATTTCAAAAGATTTCTTTTGTAAGTACATCTTTAAACTGGCCTTCCCACAAACTTTAATATTCACACCCCCAATTGCAGTCAAATTATTTGTACCATTTCTCTGAATTTCTAATTTTAAAGCAGAACATGTTTCCATATCGATCAGACTTCTGCTTGCCCCACTATCCAATAAAATTCTGGTACTAAGCCTATTTATTTCTAATTCAATAATTGGCAACGAAAAACTTATTTCGTCAAAAAGACCAAAGACATATAGGGTTTCTTCCAAATCTGGCTGTCTTCTACCACCTTGCCCCTTTACATGTTTAAATTTGGTTTATTTCTTTCTAGATCCCTATCCATTTCCTGATCCCTCCTGAAGTTTTGCTGTTGATTACAATAACGAGCAATGTGCCCCTCGTGGTTACATCGGTAACAAACTATGGGCCTCAGTTGACCTTCAGGTTTACGATAGAATCTACGGTTATCCCCTCCATGTTGCGGGCGAAAACTCTGCTGTTGTCCAGCATTTTGGTTACCCACAGAAAATTCTTGAAACTGCTTCTGCAGTGCTTCAACTTGCTTACCAAGATTCTCAACAATCTGAGCATACTTGGATGTGTGCTCGACAAGTGCATGTGTAAGCCCAACCTCTGCTCCTTGAACCACATTAATGTGAGAGTTTTGCAACCTTAGGGATTTCTCGATTAGCAAGGCCTGTTCTTTGGCCTGCGTGAAATCTTTTGGGTTATGCACTATTAATTCTGCCTTTATCTCATGCCTCACCCCGTTAATTACTTGATTTAGAAGCAGTTTGCTTTTAAAGCTGGGTGTGACTACATCCTCTCCGTCCTCTTTCTTGAAGCATTTTAAAGCCAAACTCTCTACCCGAGTTATAAAATCTTGTACCGATTCAGTAGGCGCCTGGCATGCAGATGTAAACTCGTTTAGGATATCCGCACCAGACTTATCTACACTAAAATGAGCAATTAGTTTGCTCTTTAACTCCTCATAATTGACTAAACTTAGCCACAATTCATTTGATTTTAGTACCAGCCTCACATTTATGTCAGCTTTCAATCTTACTATATTTACTAGATGTACTTCATTCCATTTGGCTAAATTTTTGAAAATATCAAGCTTAGAGAAAAAATCTGATACATTCTGTTTGGTAAGATCGGGTAACAAGGCTATCAGCCCAGGATTTTGCAGTACCTGGTCATTCCCAGGAGTCTCAATTACAACATTATTAACTTCGGTGTTATTTAAAGACATGATTCAAGAAAATTATTAAAATCAGTATGCATTAAAAAAAATATATCAAAATATGGTCACCTTCTACCACCAATTATACAAAACATTTGATGAACTCACTCACCATATCTTGGTCACACGGCACCATTTTGTTCTATTTCTTCTTCTTAGCACTTATAATTGCAAATAATACTTGCGTTGTGTTATTGTAATATAAAACAGGCTCAGGAAGGTGAGGGAATTCATCAAAACATTTATTACATTACATATATCTGATGTACAAGAAGGGAGAACTCAGCTATACACTAATTTTTTTTACAAATGGGAGCAACAATTTAGGACACTGAGGGAGTTCATTTTCTGAGTTAGTTCATTTCTTATTATGAATAAATTGCAGTTTCATACCTTTTAGGTGGGTTGGGTTTAAAATCAAACAGTGATGACAGTTAAACACACAAGAAGGTACCTTCTTCTATCACCAGGCATCCATAGCCATTTTTGGGTGTCCAGCACTCCACGCTGTTATCAAATTGCATCAGTGTAGACATTCTTCAAAGGGCATCAGCATCTAGTTGTAGTCACTTCTTATACACTTTCAGAATTAGCCACATGCATATTTTTCCTTTTTGGGTAGGAAACCTTGCTTCTTAGCTTTCTTTGGGGATCTCCAAAAAAAAAAAAAAAAAACACCACACATGGGAATCCCTTTCTTCTCCACCCTCTAACCACCTTGTTGTCCTCCTTTTCTCCCCTTGTTGCCACTCCCAAAAAGAACCCCTTTCCAAAAATCTCCCCCCCCCCCAGACCAACCAGTGCAGAGTTGAGTTGAAGAGAGTGGATGGGGAAAGATATGTTAGAATTTGCTACAGTCAATCCCACAAATAGTATAGCAAAAGATAATTTAGTAACAATTTCCTACAGCTCAAAAATAATTAAGGTTCTAAAAGAGGTCAAATAACACTCATGTATTCAAATTTTCACCTGAATTAGTTTCATATCTAACTGTAACTGTCCAATCACTGTTTACATATAGTTGCATCCCTAAGACCAACACTGCAACGTTTATTCCATTCCGAAACTCGTAAAGCATAACATGCAGTAAATGCACTTTATCAACACTCATTTTAAAAGTAATCTTTCTCGAAGCAGTTTGTATCTGCACAAATTATTTTGATTGGAATGAAAGCTGCACACGTCACCTTTCCAACGATATGACTTACGTAGATAGTGGCATTAATGACAACACGTTACGCCCGTTCGAACGCCATACATTGAAACTCCGCACGAATTTTTGCACTCACCCAATATTACCAATAGACCATGTATAACGAAAAAAGTAACAATAAATATATCGGTAGCTTAGCCGGAGTACCGGATAACTTAATTTTAAAAGAAGACTCACCTAAATATTAGGGATTTTCAAAACTGTCCCACAGCACCGATGAGAACAGAAAAATACGCAACACTTTTTTTAAATGGGGGAAAAAAATTAAACAAAAATACAGTTGAGTCTCGACTAAAGCGAGGGATGCGTTCCAAGACCACTCGCGTAAGTCGAAATTTCGCGACACACATTTTTTTTTATCATACTCCCAATTATTTTAGACATTTTAAAACAACCCTCAAACTGGTTTGGATCCTTTCTTCACTACAATTATATTCCCATTTCTTGCACAGAGAGCTAATTTTTAAACGTATTTTTATAAAGTACTCTTACGATGGGGACAAAACTAAACATCAATAGGAGCACCGCACTATAATATAAAAATTTTTACACAGTTGATACAATAGTTATGTTATAACTTAAACATTCAAAATGATGATTTATGCTGCGCAATCAGATCGTTGTTCGAATATATTTTTATAAAGACAGTTTCTTCACATTCACTTTTACAACGTTTTCATCTATGGAAGCACCCCTCTTTCAGAGTCTCTAAAATCCACAATACAAGAGCAGCTTCCAATTTCATGCTGTTTGCCTTTTGCTAAGACACTACTCAGCGAGCTTCATATTAAAACTAAACTCTGAAACATTACGGATTGCCTTTTCTTGACTTTTAATTGTAAGTATGAAATATTCACTCCCCCTCCCCCCATACTTGATTGTCGTGCTACCTTCAATCCACTTTGCAGTTCTTCAACCATTTCAACAATCTTCACCATTTCATAAATTGTCTCAAACTTTCGCTTCTTCTTTCCATCTTTAAGCTCTGATGAAACCGCGCGCTTAGGTGCCACAATATTTCACCACCTTCCATATTTAGAATTAAAAAAAAAAAAACTAATGTGAGTAAACACAAAAATGTGATAGAAGTGTTTTTTTTTTAATACACGCTAAAAATACAGTGTTTCGACCAGTCTGGTGTGGGAACTTGCGTGTTCAGTGACTCCAAAAGGATGGAAATACATTTACGAAACCAATATTTAGTACTCAAGACACTTAGCACCACGATTCCCTTCTGATAGTTTTCCTGTTGCAGGCGAGGAATTCGCGTTAGCTCTAAAATTCATTACTTATAAAAAAAAAAAAAAAAACTCGCGTTATAGCTATTTCTTTTAAGTCGAATCGCCTTATAGCGGGAGTCAACTGTAATCCTTATAAAAAAAATCGCTGGATATTGAAAGCAAAATAAGCGACTTGAAAGTCGCCAAGAAAGTTTAAAATAAAACTAAATCAATATAGATGTGGTAGCTGATAGTGATATTATCGAACACAAAAGGATAACAAGAAAAGTGATTAAAAGTAGTTTTAGAAATAATTTTGGTGACAGAAAGAGTGAGAAGGATTTTAGCAGGTGCGTGGTAGAGGAAGTGGAATGTCAAAACATTTGTTAGTAGCCCAAACAAGTTACATAAAACATTACTAATGGATACATTGGAAAATTGCAAATGAACTGAAATGGTTAAAGAAAAATGATAAATAAAGCAGAAAGTAAAAAAGTTCGAAATGAATATACTGTACTGCATTGAGAAAAAGGAAATTTAATACGATTGAGAGTTAGAAATTTGAAGATAAATGCAATTAAAAGAAAAAAAATGTGATTTTTATCACAAGTACATCAATACAATGTTCCAAACTACTCACAGTTCAAACGAACGGTCGTTCATTTTTTAAGGGAACGAACGGATCCGTTCATTTTAAGAATTCGTTCTTTATCACAATGAAGCAGAAAAAAAAAATGATGAAAATTGCATTTCAGTGTCGACCACACACCTACATCAAGACACATGTGTGGGAAAGAAAGGCTCGATTTTTCTTTTTTTGATTCATTGTCTGGGGAAATTAACCGAACATTTATTTTTTTCCTCGTCTGGTGAAATTAAAAGAAAATGAATTTGAATTCCTCAATTCTTTTAAGTTTATTCTTTAAATATAGATTTGCACGATGGCGGCACTGTTTGTGCTCTGTACTCTTCCTTGACTGCCCTTGCTAAATCAAAAAAAAAAAAAAAAAGGAAAGGAAATAAAAAATATACTCAAAAAATTGAGCTGTGCGGTAAAAATCACTTTTACATTGGTTTCTATCTTCTGGGCAACTTTCTCATATTGTAAATACAATTCCACAAAAGCGCCGCTTTCTCCAGGTGGAACATTTCAGCGCGAATCCAAGAGCTGGTAAGAATGTCCCAACTCCTCCCTCTAAAGCGACCGAAAAACAACCTATAATTTTGTTTTGAGAACTTCGATTTCCTTTTCTAAATTACTAGGGAATCTCACCTATAATATGTCTGTCTGTCTTTTCCCTCCCCTCCCCTCTCTCCCCCTAATAACTTTTGAGTGAATAGTCCGACGCGAAAAAAGTTTTTTTTTTTCGAAATACCTCGGCGAGGACACCACATTCCAATATTTCACTTTTTGATTTGAACTGTTTTTCGTTCAATTTTGAATAGTTCAAAAAATTTAACAATAGAACCAACGAAGTAATTTGAGTCAAATATAAATTCCGAACTTAAAGACGAATTTGCTCAAGCAAACTTTGTTGGAAAAAACTCTTGATCAGGAACATGTAGAGAATAGATACGATTTCATTAATTATCTGTTTATTTTTGAACAGTTCATAAACCTTAGCATTAGCTCATACGGGAAACTTAAGGTCAATATAGATCCCGAACTTAAAGGTATATTTGTAAACTATAATGAGATTTTGTCATAAAAAAGTCATTTTTAAAATTTAGTAACCATTTTCAGATTTGTTTAAGTTTTAAATATGTACAGTTAGCAAAATAATTTTTCTCTTGATGCACTAAGATAATTATTCAAGTTGTTTGCAAGCAATTTCTTTATCTGCTGCTTTTATTAACTAGTGACAAATTCTAACCAAAAATTTCCATTTTTAACTAATTTTTGTCATGTACCATGCATTAGCTTAGGCTTTGTTTGCCGTTTTTCGAAACGTTAAGCTACCTAGCCAAAACAAGCACTATGGAAGAAAAAGGACAGTAATATTATGGAATTTTACAATACATATATGAACATTTAACCAGGAAACATTGATATTTTCCTTAAATTTCAAAGGCTCCGACTTCAACTCTTCTACCCCAAATGAGTTTGATTCCAACTTCAGCCCTATAAATAATACGAACAAAATAACTACAATTTAGAAGAAACAATTTCTAGTCTTTAGAAAAAAGTTTATACAGTGTAAAAAAGTGAATGTTTACAAAAGGTTTTTAAGAAATATTTTCCAAGGAGTAAGCTTTTTTCACGCTTATTTTTCTAAAAATCGAAACAATACATAAAAAAGAATGGCAATAGATATTAAAAACATATTACACTTCAACTGAGAAGCATTTGTTACTCGCATCAGAAAACAGCCACTTAAAGGAATTTCAAGACTTTTTTTCTTTTTCTTTTTTTGAGCAGAAGAGAGAGAGAGAGAGAGAGAAATTTGCTACTTTTTTCTACTTCTTTTTCAAGATAAAATTCTTTAAATTTTACTAAGTGCGAATGAAAGCAATGAAAAAATTTTTTTGCCCATGACGTCGCAAGAAACATCGAGAGTTACTTGATTTATATTTTCAGAGTTTAGAAACAGCAGTTCAAATGAGCATTTTAGGAGTAAATGTCAAATACGTACAAAGATCTTAAACTTTTAGAGTGAAACTTTTTTACGCTATTTTTATGCTATACCCAAAAAATAAAAAAATGACGTAAAGTTATAAAAACAGAAAAGTTAAAACTAAAATAAATAAATAAATAAATAAAATTAAGGTGAAGAGAAAAAGTTTTTTTTAAATTCAAAACCGAACCACAGATCACTTTTTAAAATTTAGCAATTTCAGGTTTTTTATTCATTTCAAAATGTAAAAGAATTAATCTTTTAACACAATCAATGCTATTAAAAAATCAGAACCATATGAATTTATTTAGTTGACAGTTTTGTGAATCGTAGAGCAAGCAGTAATATCTTTTTTTCAGACGGAGTAAATATATTTACTATCCAAATGCGTTAAAAAAATATGTTATGATCTTCTGCATGTTTTTTCTTGACTATAAGATAACTTGCATATGAAAATGCTGTTTGTATTATTACGGTTAGAGCAATGGTTGGAAAACCACATTATTTTTTTCTGTGGCACACTACTACTGCAACTACTTTATTACAAAAGTAGTTAACTGCAGACACAACTGCTTTTCAGAAAATGTAGCAACTACAAATTATTTTTAAATTGCAGTCGCTAATTCACTAAAAAAATAAATAAATAAAAAGCATTCACACACGCATCGTTTAAGAACTAAACGAAAAATTTCGAAAAGTTGTTTAGATTAATAAATTAGTCAACTCAATACTTCCGTATTTCTTTCTTTCCTTTTTTTCTTTGAGCTAATTTATTATTTTAAATCACTTTGTTAATCACTTGTTGTTGAATTTCTACGAATATTCACTGCAAGAAAGGATCCAAAAGTTGAAGGTTGAAAGAATTCAACTTTCAAATTTTTAACCCTTTCTTGCCTGCGAATATTAAATTCAAGTGCTAGAAATTTATCAAATCTTTATCGTTTTCTTAAATACTTAATAATTGCTGTTTAATTTACCACAAAAAGTAGTCTATATTGAGAGCTACAGATCTAAATATGTTTATTCCTCTGATCTGAATTGCAATTACATATCTTATTGATTCGTATACATATATTATTGCACATATCTTATTGATTCGGATCTTGAGCTTACATTCACATTTGAGGATATGATTATGTTATGGCCAAAAACAAGGTGTGGTTTATATTAGTAATTATTCATAATTGTGAGATTTAATATTAGGTATTTTCATATTATACTAGTCAAAAACGCAAACTTTAATTTAAAAGAACAAATATGGTTAAACAAAGGTACTGGAAAAAAGTTAGAGTACTTTTCATGTATTAAAAGATCAAATAGTGACGGTGCATAAGGCTCATATTTTAATCAGTGTGCTCTTCGAGATAATGCATGTTTTGTTTTGTAGTTCTTATACTATTTTTAAATTAAATCTTAACTTATTCGTGCATTTTCTGTATTCTGAATTTTTTACTTTATTTTGTCATAAAGGTTTAAATTATTCTGTTACAAGATATATATTTCTTGTATATTAAAAAAATAACAAATAAAACATTCCAAAATAATTTTTCAAAAATTTTTATGTCGTAAAAATTTTAAGAAAAAAATTTAGTGTAGGTTTCATTTTGATCTACTTTCTTGAATTCAAATACTTTGGAAAGAACGCAATCGCATTTTTTGTTACTTAGAATCTATCCGACTTTTCAGATTTCCAGTTTAGAATATAGCTTTTTTTTCAGGAAAAATCTTTTGAATTTTCCAAATAAATGGATGAAAACGAAAAGAAACTTTCTTGTAGTGTACACATATGTAAAAAATTCAGAAAGTTTCTATTTATTCGTATGACAATGAAAAATTGTTTGTTGGAATGAAATCTAAGAGACGAATGTTATTTGTCAACGTATTTGATTTATAGGTCAGAGAAAAAGCAAAACGTATCTTGATACCAAATATTACGAAAAAATATTTTACGTTTTGACGAACAGATCTAGGCATCAAGCAGCAATAAAAACATAAAAATGATGCTTATTAGAATGGACTCGTTTCCAAAATTTTAAAAGTCCTTTTTTTATGAAAGAACTTGCTTAAAAACATAGGATTTGACCATTTTTAAAAGAATTGGATAAAGTGTTTAATTAAAAAAAATATTTTAATCGGTACGCAGATTCAATTTCAATTTTGACGCTTCTGCGCATGACATCACAAGTGATGAAATGCCATTCAGTGATGCCATTAGCGCAGAGCGCAATATTTAATTCGAATCTTTACTCACATATACTGGCACGATATGGTTAACAGCAAGCGTAAAGCGCAATATTTAATTTGCTTCGGAGTTATCACAAGCTGGAAACGCGGCAGAGAGTAAGCGTAAGCATTTAGCGCGCCAGTGGAGTACGCGGCCAAGTTCATCACTTGTGACGTTATAAAGACCATGCCTTGTTTGAAAAATCGGATAGTTTAAGAAAAATAATTAAAAATTAAACGCTTTGAATTTAAAATGTTTTCTCGTTCCATGTTATTTATTTATTGCTTATTCTATCAACTTCAGTGACTAAAAGTAGTACTTTTGACTGAATTAAACAACCCCATTGGAACAAGAACGATCTAAATAACAATTTTCATTATTTACAAAAAAGGGGGAAAATGGGGAATTTTAACAAATAAATAAATTAATAACTTCCTGTTTTTGTACTTATTAAAAACTATGAAGTTTTTAAAAAACATTTCCCTTGTTGTCAGTTTTGTTTCATTTAATGTATCTATGGTATTCATTGAAAAGAAAAGAAAAAAGAGTAAGTACGGAAAGTTGGGGTAAATTTAAACAATCAGTATTACCACACTTGTAGTATTTATTAAAACTAAACTTTTGGTTACTGAAGACTGGAGAACAAAAATAAGACTTTCTGTTTCTGCGAGATCTGCGTATTTCCAATTAATGTTATCGACGTCATTGTTTTTTTGAAGATGACACTGTGGAAAAAGTTGTTTTATGAAGTTAATTGATCTTACAATTTTCTCTACAATGGGCCTACAAAAGTAAAGGATTTTTTTAAAAATAACTTTTATATTTTTAATTTCAAACAGATTTGTTCAGAGGTCTAGATGGAAAAGCTATGTTATCACTGTAATTTTCCGGCTCTATTTTAATACTTGTTGACCCGCAGTGTACTTTGTTGCCTCAACTATCGGTTGTAGGCACATAAGCAGATACTTAAGGATAAAGCACACGACCAAACGTGCTTATTAAATTCTAATTTAGGGTCATAGAGGAAGACAGCGTTAAAAAAATGGCAGTAAAATAATAGGGGGAAATTTTTCCATTCACGTTCCTGACCCAAAGAATTCAGAAAAATACAAATAGCATATCATAGCCTATGATTGTTTACAGGAACTCCACGGTCCCATATGGGTCCCAGTCCCATGGTGGGCACGAAACACTACAGTGAAGTAGGGTGCAACGAAAAAACGATTTTTTTGAATTTAAGTCCTAATTGTGTAGAAAAGTTATTTATTATTGTTTTCATACACGTATACCACCTTAAAAATTTTAAAGATATTAGGCGATTAATTCCGGTGTCCCAACGTCCTTCAAAAATCGTTAATATTGTGCATTAACGAAACGCAAGCCTTTATTTAAACAAGACTCAAGCTCTGTTTAAGTAGCATGTTTTATTTATTATATCACTTTTTATAATTTTCCATACACTTGTTGTGTGACACATTGTGTCCTTCTGTCATTGGAATGAAGAAAATAATCCTGGGAACAAAAGTCATCTTTTGACTGAGCACTTTAGAAATCAAGTAGTTGTATTATATAGTACTTAGCGAATATAACATAAATGTGGAAATTGCCATAGCCTGTGTAGGTACATCTATCCATACTGTATTTTTTTTAACCATTGCAATGGCTCTTTTCTTAACTGCATGGAAAATAGGTACCATTGCAACATTGTTGAGAAATTAGATAGACTGGCTAGTGTTTTACGTAGGTTTTCCAGACCAATTGACAAAAAATCTGTCAGTTGTACAGTCATCAACATGTTCGATGTGTCCTGGGTTCCATCCCAGCCGGTCAAAGATCCTTCATATTCGTTAATGGTGACTGGAATACGTTAAGTATGTTCGTGGTCACAAAGTTGTGACCACGAGCATACTCGATACTTCGAGTGAATCGATACTTCTGGAGGTGCTGGACCAGGGATTGTTCATCTTCTGGCCTTGATCCAACCAGTTAAACAAAAAATTGTGGTAGTACACCTTACAGTAAAACCGGTACGGGGGTCCGTGGAGTGTGAAGTCATAAACATATTGCAGCCTCTTACAAATGTTTGTCAACGTTGTCTTCACAATATCACTTTACTGCAACGCCTTTTTAATGAAACACGGCCCAATCACAAATAATTTTGCTTCAAATACTTCGCAGTGAAGCAGCATGGAACATGTCACAAGTGTATCAGAGCGTTACTCCTGTCCGATGCCATTTATGCATCCCTTTGTAACTGTGACCGTTCTAAATTTTTTTGAAATTTTTGCTGTGACATGTTTTGCTATCAGAGATGCGTCAATTATAAACTTATAAAAATGAAATGATATAATAAAAGAAGCGTATTGTAGTCATGAATAAAGGAAGCGTTAAATGTCAAAGTTGTTAGGAAGTCTTTAAAAGAAAGAAATAAATAAGTACACAGATCTTTCATCTTTCTTTTTAAAATAATTTTCCTGTTGTTTAATATATATATATATATATATATATATATATATATATATATATATTAGGGTGGGCCGAAATAAGCCGAAAAAAATTTTTTTTCGAAATCAATTTTTGGATAGCGCGCAAAAGTTGCGTGATGAGCTAGTTAGCACTCACAAAAATTTTCTTGGATATTAAAAAATATCTAGCCGGCGCTATTTAACACTAAAAAACCAAAAAAAAATGAGAAAAATGAATTTTTGTCGAAATTTTTTTTAAAAAACTAAATTTCAAATATTTTGCTGGAATGCACCGAAAATGTTATATAATGAGCCAGTTCGAGCCCATAAAATGTTTCATTGATTTTAATGAGCATTTAACCGCTCCTTTCGGACATCAAAAAATTGGAGAAAAATGAAAAAATATTGAATTTTTTTAAAAACCATTGTGAAAATTATTTTTCAAAATTAAATCATAGACTAATTAATTAAATAGCACTATTAATCATAGTAATTATTATCACGCAATAATATCATATACATTTTCTAGAATTACATATAAAAATAGTAAAATTTTGAAAAAGAAATCTTCAAATTTGATTTATAATACTTCATGCATAATGAATATTATTTTTTGGAATAATATTGTCCCTTGTTATCAAATGATGGAAGTTCTTTCCTAGCTTGAAGTTTGGCACGAATGTATCCATCTTGTGCAGTTTCACCACGAACTTATATATTGCAGCTTCGGTTATTAGCTTCACACAACGTTTCACAGCTTCCGTGTGACAGGGAAATTTCTCGAAACAGCTGTAGGCTGTTCCTTGCGCATTTCTTTCGATTGTTGGTCTTTAAGATGCATTGTAAGAGGTGGCTCTGTTGCAACACAGTTGGCCCAATGAACTAAATCAACATAATCAATGACTTCAAAATTGAGTTTAGGACGCTTAAAAAATCGTAACCATCCGAGCTCTTCGTCTTCTTCTTTCTGGAGTTCAGAATGCACCTAACAGCTAATTCCCGAATGTATTTTCTTGAGTCAAACAACATTGTCAACAGTAGCTGTTCAGGATGAGCGAAATATGCATTACTTGTTACATTATCCACTTTTCCAATAGCCATTTTTCTTACTGTCCTTTGATCAATTAGAAATTGTTTTTCTCTATCAGGGACTTTTGCTTTTTTTCTGCAATTACACGAATATAAATCTGCGCATTTGCAGGCCCAAACGTCAAAGTCGTTGCCTCTGCTTTAAATTTGCCTAGCTTTGATTGTAAAAGTTGCGTCTTTATATTTTTAGCATTTTTTGTTGCGCTATTATATTTAGAATAATAAGATAAAATCATGGCGATCACTCTTCTTATCGAAACAAGGGGAAGGGAAGCACACCCCCAAATATCAATAACTTTTTTTTACAACTACAGCGGCCACACTTGCTGAAGATGGTTGCTTACTTCCTTCTCCCTTTACTTGCATCTTAGTGATTTGATAACATCTGACAATGTCCTCATATGTTGGAAGAAATAAAGCATCGGGAGGAGACAAATCTCTTCCAGGTCCAAATAGAAGACTACTTGTGCTTGCTCGCGTTACTTTCTTTTTCGCGCGTTTCTACATAACAGTCGTGTTATATACCAAAACAAAGATAATAATGCAATGACATTCGAAATGTCCGGCTACCGTTTAAAATACTTTAGAGGATTCACATTTTTTTAATACTCAAGGGCTCTATTTGCCAAACATATATAAAATAGTTACAACATAATCTTAGGAATAATAGAAGCAGTTGAGCGCCGTTTATTATCCAGGAGAAACAATTGGAATCGAAGATTAAAAAATTAGCATCTTATGTAACTATTTTTTATTTGAGTGTGTGCATTTTTTAAAATTGGCGTACAAATGTCGCATAAAATTGATTGAATTTTCACTGTTTTTTTCTAAGTAACGTATTGCGTAACATTTCAGTATTTACTACTTAAATTTTTTTTTTTTTTTCATTTTTCCCATGTGTCAGTCTTAAAGGAGCGTAGCTAAATATTCTACGAAATGTATCAAAGTCCTTGAGGATTTCAACTAATTCACTGACAGATACTTCTAATGTTTGCTGAAACTAGCTCCAAACTTTTATTTTTAACCTCCCCCCCCCCATTTTCTTTTTTGAAACAAGTGCATTTTTGCCCTTTTTTCAGTTTTTCAAGGTCAAATAGCGTCGGCTAAATATTAAACAAATTTAGCGAAATTTTTTATGGGTAATAACGGGCCCATATAGCAACTTTTCCGCACTATCCAAAAACAGATTTCCAAAAAAAGTTTTTTCGGCCCACCATAATATATATATATATATATATATATATATATATATATATATATATATATATATATATATATATATATATATAAAATGTTGAAGTTTATATGGGCACGAAAAGTATAAGAAAAATTTACAACAACGTACAGCTACTTAAAACGGGATTGAATTTAAGCAATAAAAACATAAAAATCTTTTTTGACAGTTTTACGAGTATGCGATCTCTTACTTGCTTTTTAAATTTTCCAATTCTTTAATTCAATTCTTAACAACATCTCTTTCTCACTTCATAAAAATCGCTCCCCGCTATATTTTTCTTTTATTTCTCTTCTCATTATTCCGGAATAATAAACATGAAGGGAAAGAAAGTAAGAAAATATAAGACTTTGAAATGAAGTACTTCAGATTCGACGCCTGTCACCCAATGTAGCTAAAAAACCGCCGCTGAAGCATTTTCCGTTTCCTCTTCAGCCAAAGCATTTGAAATCCGAGGTCGTAAAATTTTGGGTCTGAGAGAAGAGTTGCATTGCGGAATTGGAACATTTTGATTTGTGGGGTAGCAATTTTACAATTCATTCTTCACTGCCTCTATTTCGATCATAAAATCTTTGAAAACATGAATATATTTTTAGTTTTCCCTCTCGAACGGGATCGTAAAATTTATACCTTTTTATTTGCATTGTCGTAGGTCATCCCTTTCGTCAGAATGTACCCAGGATAAGTTTCTGCACATTTCTCTTGCACCAGTAAAAACTGAAAAATGTTATAGTTTTACAAATGGTATTTCTTCCTCGATACCTTTGCATGGTTTTTCTTGCGTATTTCGAAGTTAAATTTCAGAAAAATTATAAAACAGATCGTAAAAATTGATGTGTACATTTGAAATTCTGTCATGCAGTGGGAGGTTATGATGAGGACTGTTTTATACTGCTTATAACTTTAAGTTGGAAATACAACGCTTAACCTAAGTGCAAACGCTAGTTTTCAGTTACTAAAATCAATTTCCTCTCTAAGCTTCCACGAATAACCTTTATATGCACTGTGAACTGAAGCCTTTACTAATAAAACTAATTCAATTAGCGGATATTATCACTCTTCTATATCAGCAATTCCCAAACTGTGTTCAGCGGAACCCTAAGCTCCGCCGAAGGAGGAGAAGGGTTCCTCCAGGGAGTTAGCTTTGCCAAAAAGTATAGTTTTTCACCGCCATAAAAAAAGTGATGGGAACAATATCGCGGATTAAAAATGTCACTTTAGGTTGAAGCAGAAGTCGTCATTGTGCTTTGCATTGCCATGCCAGCCTGACAAATACCATGGGATTTCAAACAAGCTTCATTAAAAGCTTGTTATAAAAGTATTTAATTTTTTGATGTCTATTCAGTAAGATTAATGGATATATATGTAGTCAAAACAACTCACTATACTTTTCCACGCAGAAATATGGGAGACAGGGGCTAGTATGCGAAGGATTAAGTGTGAGAATGTTAAGTAATTTTCTCGTTTTTGGCTTAACAGCTCTGAGTGAGCTGTCACGTAACCACGTAGATGCATCGCTACTGTCAGTGTTATTTTCAGTAAAATCTGCCAAACCAAACGTGTTGCACGAGAGAAAGTTGTTTTTTTTTGCAGTGTTAAGTAATCTTTTTCATCTTTCGTTATTTTCTTATAAAACATATAATATTTGAATAATTCACCAAAACTTATTAATATTGAATAGCTTCTACGCAACAAATGTCTTATTCGGATTATTTTATGAAGCCATTTTTTTTAAATTGATTTCAATACAGCGAGTTGGGGCTAGTAGGCGAAATGTTTTCGGGGTAAATGTGCGAATTCGCATACTTGCCCCAAGTTAAGTTTCTGGCGTCAAAACATACCAAACAATTGAAATTTAAATTCTGTAAACAGTCTATTTGATGAAATAATTTCATTAGTTACACCTTTCTTCAGCTTATCATTTCTTATGGATATGCTTATACAATTGCCAACATACGTGCTCTTCTTTCCGAAAACGAGAAAATACAAGAGAAAAAGCGACAAAGGGAAAATCTCACCAGATGTAATGATGCATGTATAGTGCATTCCTTAGTGGGTAGATGACACCTAAAATGTTTTTAGACTTTTTAAAGTATTTTTCTGAAAATACTAGATATTCGAAGAAAAATCCGATTTTCTTACTAGACATTTACGACTACCACGTCTTTGAAGGGCTTGGTTTTTGTGAGGTAACTACCACACTACTAAAAAAAAACAATAACACTACTTTGTTTCCAACCACATTCTAGCCATAAGTTGATAAGCCTCTTGATAAGCGTATACATGGTCCATTGAAAAATTATGTTAATTCCGCCTGCACTGTAAAAACGATTCAGAAACGTTCCTTGAAAATAATGGGCAGCTGATGTGCCCAATTTCTGCCAGTAACTTATCTTTCAAAAACCAGAAACATTTTCCGCTAAAACTCAGTAATCACCCTGAAATTATCCTGGAAAGCTTCCTGAATTATTAAGAAATCTTCCCGTTTAGCCAATCGTGTCTCCGCAACTTTTGAGTAAACTTAGATATAATATTTTAGGTTAGGTGTTAGTTATTAGGTTATGTGTAATATAACAGCCTGGCACCTTCCTAATTTATCACGGAAATTCCAAAAGCAGTATGGCACACATGGCCCCAGCTATGACAGAATTGCAAGTAAGTATCAAGAACTTTACTCGCCTGCAATTCCTGCAAAGCTACGTAGGCCAGGAACTTTTTCGACCCTTTCTTGCCGAGCTACGTAGTCCAATTGACTTATACGCTCCCTTTGGGAGCTTAATTAGTCCACACGGGCCGTAATCGAACTAATGCCGATACACTTTATAAATAAGCTCTGTTAATCCTTAAACTGGGAGCTAAAAATACTTTTAACAACAATGTGAAGTCTTCATTCGTGCAACTTGTAGCAATTCAGGAAACTTTTTGACAATGATACTTGATTTTTCCAAGAAGAGGATAAAAACAATTGAAATCCCGAAACGTTACACGAAAATACTCAGTTACGTTTCGGAATTATTTTACAGTGTGTAATTCTTGGCTAGGGAATAATCCAGAAAAGCCAATGACGATTTACGACGTACCAATGGTGGTAACATTCGCTTTTCCACAAGGAGCAAACCACATAAATATTATGAATGGTTTAAAAAAAACTGGTGTTTTTTCCTGCAATTCAAACATTTTTCAGGACTGTGACTTCATGCCAGACTCCCCATCTCCTGGATCTAAGAGTGAATCTGTTTGTCCCTGCGGCAACCCCCTTCTAGCCTCTGTAAGCACTGCAATGGCATGGACAAGACAGGAACTACCTTCCACCTTGATGAAGAAGCAGCGGACAGTAAATTAGAACGCAATAGATCCGCTTCTTTCGTTCCTGTAAAAAAAAATATGTTAGAGTGGTTTTAGCTTAAAATTTTTGAGCGAAACTGGACCGATTATACTACGTTCCTGTTTTTGAAACAGTAAAGGTGTGTAGCTCTCTTTGTACAGCATTTAATTTTCTTCATTATCATCCTAAGTAATTGTCTGTAGCGCTCTGTATAGTCATGTGACGACAAATTTTATGAAAGCTGTACGTGCAGGGCGAAACCGGGTTCTACCCGGTTTTACCCCTTGGTTTTTAAAACATAGTAAGTCTATTATATAATACTAAAAAAAAAAAAAAATATTTGACTAAATTATTTTACATTGAGGTTACGAAACAAGATATATTAAACAAGCATCATCTTCAGGTAACATTAAAAGAAAAGAAAAATAAAATCGACGGGGAAGGAAGACCAAAGATGGACGGAAGAAAAAAAAAACCTGAAGGAAAGATAAACGAATCAAAGAAAAGGCATCATTATAAAGATGCCAAAAAAGAACAGATAGAAAATACCTTGGTTTTACCCCACTATTGTGGCAAAACCGGGCAAAATGACTTTTTTTTGCAAAAAAGTTAATAAAAATTAAAAAAGAGCAACACTTATGTTTTTGAAACTGTGGCTGCATTAATAGATAGGTAGTGCATACTTTTGCAAAATTTTGTGCCTTTATGCTAAAAACTGATTTCTGGAAGGCTGCAAACCTTAGGGTTCATGGTTTACCTCAATTTCCCCTATCATAGAAAAATTAGAAAACGTTTAAGTGCAAAATATTACATACTAATCATTCTAATATAAAATAAATTGAGAAAAACTAATAATACTAATATAAAATAAATTGAGAAACATATTTGATACAATCATATTGTGTTTTGTTTTGTCTTTTTGCCTAACTTTAGCATATCAAAACTTTTGACTTCAATAACAATTCTACGTATTGGTAAAACCCAACATTATTTTAAAAATGTCTACATAAAATTCCTGCATTAAATTCATGAGACCTGGAATGAATTCAGTTCAGTAATTCTAAACGTGCATTGTAAGGAAATAAAAATCTATCTGCTGCGAAGTTTGCTCTAAACAGTGTAAAAATTAAAGTGATAAAAGATGTTTTAAAACTGCTACTTAATGTCTTCCTTTTTAAATAGCTACTATCTTCTGTTTACTACAAAAAGCGATAAACACAAACAGAAAGCCATCATAAAACGATGAGTATGCCAAGAGATCATGCGCCAGTCTGGTCTGTTGCCATTCTTGTGTGGTCATAAAGATAATTCTTGGCAATAAAATTCGTTCCGATTTAGAAGGAAGGCTCGCAGTTAAAATTTATGTCCCGAAAATTTCATTAAAAATATCTCTTCAAAAGTTATTACCTTAGCGCATTCAATTAAGAATGTATTCTTCTTCCCCAGCTATGAGGTCTACAATGGCATTTCATTTTCGGAGATGTTTAATAAGTTCGGAGGAACTTTATTCAGGACACACAGGTTAGTTTCAAGCAATTTTCGCAGACGATTTTGTTTTAGTGTTTAAAGCAATGAGTTAATAGAATTGTGAAAATTTATTTTTTGGATATGAGGATGGGTTAAAAGATTTTCACAGGCAATACACTTTTTATCGCCTATTTCTTTAAAGCAAAACGCCGGATTGTTTTATCTGAATTGTTTTAAAATTTCCGAAACACACAAATATGTTTCCAAAGTAAGTTTTATTTAACCTCTACTTATTAGTTCTATATGATTGAGTTATCAGTCAAGAAACTATATCATTAAGAAATAATTCGTTTCAGTACTTCTTTTGTGTTATTTATGGAAAGAACTTTCAAGAAAAAAAAATTGAAAAAATAAGAAAATAAAAAAATATAAAAAATAAATAAATAAATTTATCAAAAACCCACAATATAAAGCAAATTTCTACTTACTTTTTTACAGGATGCAGAAATTTGGGTTTTTTAAATTTTCTTAATTTGCTAAATTATCACTTATAGGTTTCATTTCTATATTAAATTTAGACTTTAATTTATTTTTTCGAACATTTAATGAGTTATGATTTCCCTTTTTTTTTTGAGAAAATGAAAAAGGTATTCAGCATAATATTTAAAGCAAAATGTTCCGCTTTTTATTAATTCAAAGTAACCAAAAAATTAACCATAATCTGTTTGTAAAATGCAAAAAACATTTGCACACATTAATGATAATATCCGTAACAGTCGCTGGAAGTAGCGCGCTACAAGAAGCGACACTTCTGTAGCAGCTACATTTTTTAGTAGTTTGTAGTGTAGCGAACTACTTCAAAAAAAAAAAAAAAAAAAAGAGCAGCGAGTAGTTCGGTACAAAAAAATGTAGTTTGTAGCGATTTCTAAAAAATACTTTTAAGTAAAGTTTCAAAAAAGAAAAAAAAACTTAGTTTTGTTTTCAAACGAAATTGACCGTGCAAGTCTTACGCGAGTAATACTTGCAACAATCAGATTCGTAGACTCTGAAAAACTTCAGACATAATATTTTGACGCCATACATTCTATGACGCCATATATTCTATCTGTTGAACGCTATTAGTTTGTTTGTCATCGAAACTTGCACATTTCCTCAATATTCCTCTTGAATAGGGCATGACTTAGAAAGAAAAGAATAAGCGATAACTGCCAATTAAGTACCGCTTTTGTGTTTTCTGGCAGCAGAAAATGTAATGTGAATGAACATTTTAGATGGCAATGAGGATACCTAATATATGGAAGCTACTGTAAATGTTATAGAAAAGAGTGATATTGAATTGCCCTGGCCGGCTAACAATAAATATTACAGTGTTATAGAAATGTATGATATATATTAAAAAAAATCGTTTTATGCAAACTTTGCCCTTAAGCAAAAAGCTTTCGGTATCAATGTCATCCACATACGAATCTCAACGTACGAACGAGGGATATGCGTTCCAAGGCTCCTTGCATAGGTTAAAATTTCGCGTTATGGAAAAGGGTACCTAGACGATTTTTTTTATGAACATACCAATTATTTAAGACAGTTAAAAACACCCCTCAAACTGTTTTAGCCCATTTCTTAACTTCACATTACCGAATTTTGCCATAGAGAACTGAAACTTTACTGTATTTAAAAAAATAAAGAACTGTGTTATTAAACAAAAATAGTGTTAGGATGCACAAAATCAATGGGAGAGTGGCATAAAATGAAACAGTACGGTACGTATAGTATGTAGCAATAATAAAATGCAGCAATACAGTATAATGTGCAGTAGATACAGTAATTATTTCAACACACCTTTTACTTCAAGAAAAATTTAAAATCTTTACATTTCTTTAGTTGTCAGAAACTTTCTATTTTTTTCTCCCATTTTGAAATTTTAGATAAACAGTCCGCTTATGTGAAATTATATTTTATCAACTTCATATTTAGAATGAAAAAGAGTGGCGATTTGTACATTAACAATGCGATGTTTCGACTAGTGTTGAACTTCTGCTTTCAGTGATGCTAAAGGGAAAGTCCATTCACGAAATTAATATTTAGTACCCAATAACGAAGGTATTTAAGCCCTGCTATTCCTTTCCAAAAATTTTCATGTTGCGGGTGAGGAATTCGCGTCAACTCCAAAATTTGTTACTCGAGAAGAACTCGCAAAAAGCCAGTTTTAAATCGCGTTTTAGCCCGAGTCCACTATTGTTTAAAACTACACATTGAAGTAACGTAAACATTTTTAAATATTCTGCCGTTTGCAGGTAAACGGCAGTATCTGCAGAAATGGGTTTTCGAGATATTTGAAGAAACGCGTTTCTGATTCAATGCAAACAATGGGGAAATGTTTTAATTAAACGTCTTTTTCGCGCCTTTTTTTCAGCGGAAACCAAATAAGCGAGCTTGTACAATAAAGATAACGTACAATAGATGACAAAAATGCAAAAAAATGAAAATTTTGTATTTACTGCCCTTTACCTGCACACGGCAGTATTATGTTTCATATTTCAGATGCATTTATTAGTGTTTGATTACAAGTACTGGTACCATTTGGGAGATTTTTTTCTATTTCTTTATTTTTTTCTTTTTTTTTGTTGATTGAGTGTTGATATATTAACGTCGTAAAAGTTAATTATTAAATATTGTAAGTTTTTGTGGTTGTTCGGTAAAATTGAAAAATGCTTTTATTTTATTTTATCAGTGGCGTAAGAAAGGAGATGGTGTCCAGGTCCAGACCCCCAACTTGAAGCTCAAAATCTGCTAATTCTTACAAAATATAAGTTCCTCTAAAATTAATTCCTACAATGAAAATTAAAGTTTTTCTCTTTTTAATTATTCGTAAAAATCGTAAAAAATATTTGGATTGACAAATTGGTTCAGTAAAGGAAAGAAAGAATAAATAATTCTTAGTAATATTCCATGTTCAAATGACCTAATTTATCAATTTAAACCATTTTTCGAATTTTTTCATTCAATCCTCGAACAGTGTGTATATGCATGCTTATTATTTATTTATTTTTTTAAAAAGTAGCGAAGTAGCGACTACATTTCAAAAGTAGTTCGTAGTTGCTGCATTTTGAAAAAAAGTAGTTGTGGTTGTAGTTTCGTTACAAAAAATGTAGTTTTTCCAGCCACTGGTCCCGTAAAAGTTTACTTCAAACTTCGACCTGAAAACTACCTTAAAAATATGCTGATGAATTCTAGAATCCTTTTAAATCTGCGATAACTTTGTAAAATAAAATGGTATTTCTAAAGTTAATATTTTTGAATCGATTTTAAGGCATTTAAAAAGATATATATCTGTGAGAAATATTTACGGACAAAAAAAAAAAAAAAAAAAAAAAAAAAAAAAAAAAAAAAAAAAACCTAATAAAATCAGATTGTGTTTTGCATAGGAAATCGTAGGATTGTTTTACTGCTCAGGATCATTTACTGCTATGGCAAATGGTAAAGTATTTATTTCACAATTAAAATTTTATTTAGTATTTTTATTTTTGCACTATCATTGTTGCTTTTACGCTACGTAGATTACACCAAACGATACAATAATGCAAAAAAAGAAGGAAAAATAAGAAGGGAAAAAAGGAAAAGGAAAGAAAAAAAAATGAAAAAGAAAGTCGTTTTACTGATGTTTTATTCAAAAATGTTACATATTTAATTTTATTTTTATTTGGATTTCAATAGTTGATTGATCGTAAGTTTGAATTATCTTTTTCAACAATACAGAAAAGGAACAGTAAAAAAACAAAAGTTCAGATACATCATACATAATACATCGCCCTGCAGTCCAGAATAGACGCTTTGAAAAGGGAATTCACTGAAAGCTTAGTTCTCGAATGTCTCTGGGCAAGAAAGAAGTAGGAATGAAGTGTTGGAAAAAGAGAGAATTTCTTCTTGACTGCGTTTTAATGAGTTATTCGCTTTCCCAATCGTTTCTATCTCTCCCGAAAAACGCAGGATCGGTGAAGAGGAATTTTCACTCCTTTTTTGACAATTTTTGTTTTATTTTTGAAAGTGGTAACACTTGAAAAGTAGGAAAAAGGAACTGTGGATGAAAAGAGAGCGTTTAAAAAACGGTTTGGCGAGATTAAAATGGTCGCCGTCTTGAATAATAGTTTAAAGAACGCTTAAATTTCGCACGAGTTTTCCAGAGTTTTATTTTACGGCCGAGTTTCATTCTACTTGCCTGCTTCTTTCATCGCTTTACGGTTACTTTTCGATTTAAAAGACTTTCGTTTCGGTGTGCTTTTAAAAAGGAATGAACTGCATCTGGCGTAGAAGAAAAGAGATGATTTAAAATCGGAAAATCTGTCTTTTTCTACTTGAGTGAAGTACTTTCACTCAACTAATTTCAGAATAATGTTGAAATTTGATAATATGAATGCAAACTATACTTCAAATGTGGAAAATAGAGTAAAATTTCTTTCGAAAGTTTTCTTAGCGCATGGAATTAATGACAAGATGGCTGAACTTCTGTTTTTCCCATTTTCATTAATTATTGACCAGTAATATACTTTTGTCCTTTCTTTATTGTTTTTTTTTACACTATGGAACAAAATTAGAAAACATCGTAAAAGGTTCTATTTGATAAGATGGCTAATAAAAATATGTTAAAAACTAATGCATGGTTGCTTCATTTCTTAAAGACACAAATGTATCACAATCGCTGTAAATCATCCTTGTTATATTTTAATTAATTTTACTCTTATAATACAAAGAATTTTATCAAATAATTTAGATTATATTTCCTGCTTGATTCTATGTGTATTGTTAAATTTAGATATTTTGAGTGTTCATAATGCATTAAAAAGGCCTTAAATAGTGAATAGCGATCACGTTCACGATTATTTGGCCCCTGATAAATATGTATCGAGAAGAATTTAAGTGCATTTTAAAATAATATAAAATAAACTAGTGATACCCGCACGGCTTTGCCCGTAATAGAAAACTCAAAAGGTCTTTTGGTTCGCCTGTATATTTACAAAAAAAATGTATGGTGAATTTTCTCGCCAGTTGTCTTGTACCCATCTTACGGTTCCACGTTATGATAATTTCGTATCTCGCCAATTGGCTTGTGCCCATGTTACGGTTCCACGTTATGATAATTTCGTTATTTACTCGTCCATCTTATGATATTTTTTTTCTTAAAATTGGAATAGAAAAACAACCACATCGAATTTTCGAAAAATCGCTTCGAGGTGCACACCCCCATGCCACATACTAACTTTGTGCCAAATTTCATGAAAATCGGGCGAACGGTTTAGGCGCTATGCGCGTCACAGACATCCAGACATCCTCCGGACAGAGAGACTTTCAGCTCTATTATTAGTAAAGATATAATAGAACAAAAACAAAGCTGAAATATAATTTCTTTACTTATCCAAGTCTGGAATGGTTACAAAAGAATTACTCGATTGAAGAACGAGTCAGATTTCTCAAGAAACATACTTAATCAAGAAAACTGAGCAGACAAAATTATCATCATTCGACGAAACTTGGAGTTTTCTTCGACAAAATTATTATCATTTGGCGAAACTTGGCGCTCCATTCGACAAAACTACAATGATTCGGCATAATTTTACGTTCCATTCGGCAAATTGAAAATGTCCGCCCTTCCGAAAATTTAAGTTCGTAGCGCCTCTGTCAGGACATAGGAGTATATGATAATTTTTTTTAACCTGCAGTCTCTTGAAATATAATTAAGAAAATAATTAGTGGAAGGTGATTTAATACTCTTAATAATGCTACACACATTAACTTTGAAAGATTAAATTACATTCACAGACACTAAAGAAAATGATTCAGCAACTACGATCTGATACACTGTCGAGAAAAATGTTTTGTAGCCATTTATATATTGTGTTTGACACCTCTTATATCTGAGATGGTAATTAAACAAAGAGTGGAGACATATTTAAAGCGATACATCAACAAAATATAAAGACGTTGGAAGAATAATTATTATGTGATAGTTTTGCTGACAGTTGTGACAGTCCGATAAGAATCACACTGCCACACTTTTAATATCCTTATATTCCTGCCATTCCCGAATCTATTTTTTCATGTTTTCACATGTTTTCATACAACGCTAGCCTTTTCGAAGAAGATAGTATTTCACCCTTCTTCCCTTCGCGCCAACTAGGTTCATTGACCGCGCATGAATACATCCTATTACACTCAGATAGCGTTCCTGTCTGATCTGCCGTTATAATAATGCGCCGCGGTCGGAGGACACTATACCATTTTCCTTTACATACAATCAGGGCCGTCGCTAGGTCAAAAAATTGGGGGGGGGGGGGGTACGCATTTGGCGGCCCCTTAATTGTTTCAAACGCATGTTCCAATATGCAGAGACAGAGAAAGAAGATTTAGCTTCTGATTTACTAGGAATAGTCACTTATAACTATAGTCCTTAATGCTAAATAAATTTAATCATAAGGATAATATTGAATGAGAACTAAGGGGTGTCAGAGGGTTTCCTCTTGGCATTTTTCCCAAATTGAAAATATAAAAACGCAGATTTAGACTATGTTTTAGTTGGGAATAAAGGGGAGATGAGGTTTGATAGCCTTCCCTGAAAATCCCCCCCCCCAAATTTAAGTTTCCCAAAACACAATCGTATGTTATATTTAATTATGTTCAGAAGAGACTAGAGGGGATCCGGGGGCTCTCCCCCGGGAAATTTTCAAGATTGTTAGTTGAAAAACACATATTTAAACGATCTATAGTAATGTGAAGAAGGAAGAGACAGGGGGAGGTTCTCCCCCTCCCCCCGATAAATATTCAAACTCCAAGAACGCAATTCTGAAATATATTTTATGGTGACGAATAAAAGGGGGTCCGGGGGGCTCTCCCCCGGGAAAATTTTGAAAATTGTAGCTCGAAAAATGCAGTTTTAGACGATCTATAGTGATATTAAGGAGAAGGAGATGCGGACGCCATCCACCCCCCCCCCCGAAATTTTTTGAAATTGAAGTCTTAAAAACGCGGTTGTAGGTTTTTTGTTAAAATTGAGTGTACCGCCAGTTTCTTGAAAGTAAAGCTCCGAAAACGTAATTTAAGCGAACCTTCAGTGAAAGAGGCTAGCGTACAGAAATGTTTCGTAATTGAAGCACTAAAAACAAGATTTAAGACGTTTTTCGATGATGTTGGTGAGAGAGAGAGAGGGGAGCATTCTCTCGAAAAATTTCCGATCTGTACGAAACGCAGTTTTAGAAGAATTTTTATAATGTTAATGAGTGGAGAGATTGGGAGTTATCCCCTAGCAGATTTTCAAAATTAAAATTCAATTAACGCAATCGTAGGCGAATTTCAATACTGTTAGAGGGGTATGGGATTTGGGAGATCTCTCCCGAAAAATTTTCTGAAGCCTTAACAATGCAATTTTTGAGGATCTTCGGTAATATTAGAAAGAGGACAGGTTTGGGAGACCTCAGGAAGTTTGAAGTCCAAAAGACGAAATTTATTCGACCTTGAATGATGATGAATGATTAATTGAGAGGGGTTTTCTCGAGGACTACGTTGGGAGCACTCTCATGGTTTCGAAAGTGCAGTCCTAAATGCTCCTGTGTCGACCATCTTTAAGACGTTAGGGCAAAACGTTAGGGTTTGAGAACGTTTTCCCAGAATTTTTTC
Organism: Uloborus diversus; assembly: GCF_026930045.1. Lineage (NCBI taxonomy): Eukaryota > Metazoa > Arthropoda > Arachnida > Araneae > Uloboridae > Uloborus > Uloborus diversus. The sequence continues at coordinate 92,512,207 of NC_072732.1, read as the reverse complement.
AAAACCCAAGTTTTAAAAACTCAATTCCAGACCAGCTTTGGGGGACGTACAAAGAAGGAATTGGAGTTCTCCACTCTATCTTCAATCCCTATCTTCATTTTAAACTTTAATTTTCGATAAAATATTGTGGTACTATTTTCTTCCAATTTTCCTTTGCTAAACACGATTATTTGCTTGGATTTTCTACAGTAAAATTCTCAACTTCCAGTCCAATTTTTTGTTTCCTTGAAATACAAGCGTCTGCGGCCCCAGAAAAAGAGCTTTTAACAATTTGAATGGATGTGGTAATTTTCTGTAATACCTTAGGTACTATATTTTATTCCATTTCATTTCATTTTAAATGTTTCTTCTGCATCTCTTGATTAAGCTTTGATTTACTTACGATCTTTACGTTCAAACAATTAGAAATTCTGGTGTGAGTATTCATCACAATATACTTTAAATCTCTCTTAGCATTAAACTGTTCCCCCCCTCTCTCTGTTTGAAATATATTTCGACGACCCATACATTTTTCTCCACTCAGCAACGATTTTCAGGACAATATTTTTCATTAAAAAAATTACATATGGGAATGTTTTGGCGGCCCGTATGAAGCCGTCTTGTTTATTTAACTATTTTTTTTTAAACTGAAGAACCATGAAGCTTGGTTTTGTATAACCAGGGCCGCCGAGATACAAGGCGTGCACGTTTTGTCGACGGTCCGCCATCCCATTATGCTAATTTGACTCTATCCAGAATACTTTAATTTGAGCCGGCCCTACAGTTTCCGATTAGGCAGATATACCCTATTCTGCGGCCTTGTGAATAGTGCTCTGAATACTTTTTTTGGGTTAAAAAATGTTTGAAGCGTACATTTCCGCGGCCCCTATTTAGATAATCTTAATAAAAGAGAATTATGGATGTTCCTAAGTTGTATTTTAAAATTATATTTTCCATTACAATTTTACAGAAAATATACTTTTCGTCACTATTATTTCAATTGTTCATTTATATTCACTATTTTAATTTTTTAAAACAACGAAGAGTTTACCCCTTTTCTTCGTTTGTTGAGTCTTTAAAAGGAAATTGGCAGCCCCACTTCTGAAAAACTGGAGGGGTGTAGCACCCCCCACACACCCCCCTTGGCGTCGGCCCTGCATACAATATATATAATTTAACCCAATTTTAACTTTGGCTTTGATTTTTATCATGGATAGCAGATGTATAAAAGAAATAGAATCAAGGAGATCTGGAACTCTTTCTTGACGCGTACTAATCTCCAGCACTGAATCGAAAGAGGGAACACGTCAGGAATTTTCTTTATGAGTTCAAAGCTATGTTTGCCCCTGTCTAGCGGTGTTCGCGGGGTTTGCCTTAAAAGAGAGGTTATATAGAGAAACCCCCAACTGTTTTAAGAGAGTTTTTTAAAAGTTTCGTCCGTTAGCAATGTAGTGATGAAGTGTTAACAACCCGGGGCTGGACTTGCTGTCCACGCCCGGGTATAAAAGGAAAGTAAAAATGTATATATTAGTTTAGTTTTTCGTTATGTCTATAGTTTTCAAGTGTACGTCATGTCTTCAATAAATACCAAAATTTAAGTCTACATCTAGGGAAGCATCAATTAATGCCTGAAGTAGACGTCCTGTCTTCAATCTCATTTATAAGTACGAGAATTTAATCCCATATCTGTGGAAGATCAAGGAAAACTACCAACAAGAATTACCCAGCACATCAATATTTAACTTCATTTTATGAGAACTGTCTAAAACACTGAATCTCCATGCCTGAACTTTAACAAAAAAAAATCTTATATCTGTGAAAGATCAAAGAAGACTACCAACAAGAAATCTCCAGTCAATTAAATATTTAACTTCATTATGAGCACTGTTTTAAAGTTCTGAATCATCTATATCTGGACTCCTACAAATACGATTACTACAACCATAATGTTTTTTAATCACAGTACATATTCCCCAGTGCTGCAGCGGGCCCGCTCATCCAGTAGCGTGAGCAATCTTGTTTAAATTCAATATGGGTACCCAATAATTACAAATAGATAAATTTATATCTTCAATTATGTTATTTTATGATTAATGAAAGATAAAAGATAAGAATGATTTAAATCAATTTTTAATACATTTCAACTGTTTCCATTGTTTATATTTTCGAGCGGCTATTAACGCAATGTACTTCCACTTAAAATTCAGAATATAAAATATCAACTTGGCCATAAATATTGTAAAAATAAGTATATATTCATATTAAATATTTGTCTGTAATTTATGCTTCTTGTGTTATTTTAGTGCATGTAGTAATTCTTTTGATAACCAACCAATCTATTATTACAGCAAAAGAAATCATGTGATATATTTTATATATTGCATTTTAATTCACCAAACAAATCAGTAAACAACCAATTTTCATCAACCTTCTTTTAAGCACCACCATCACAACAGTATAATGTCCACATAATTAATAGTTTAATATCATTTCTATTAATGAAGATATATGCCTAATTTTCTGTAATATTATCTACGCGCTCACACACAAACCAGTGATGCGAAGTCGGGGGAAAAGTGACCGACGCCGACTCCAGGAATTCCTTCGACTAAAACGCCGACTATTTTATATTAAAAAAAGTATAACTTCAACTCCATGACTCCGATTTTGAAGACTTGACACACACAAAAATACAAGTATAAGGAATGAAGGTATGATGCGTAAACATCTTTGATCCGTATGCCTACTGAATACAAAACTTTAATTAATAATATTTTCAAAATCTGAACCGTAAATTAAAAAAAAAATCTTAGCTTTTTATTGATGCTTTTTCACTTTTCTTCACCCGAGCCTTTAATAACTAAAACAGATACATTAAAAAAAAAGAGCTAATATTATTTGCATCAGAAAACAGCATCAAATGATTTAAAAAATGATAGTAATAATGGTGATTTTTTATAAACACTTATCAAAAACTTTTAAATTGCATTAAAAAATTCTTGTTAGATTCGGGTTCAAAATCAGAACTGAATAACAGTATGTAAAGCGATTAATATTCATGTAATGGATCTAAATAAGGGGAAGTACTAAATATTTAGCATAAAATCATTATGCAGAACTTTCAATATTGGGAGCCCAACAATAAAATAAATGGAGCTAAGAATTAATAATTATTTTCGAATCGATTCTTATTAAGTTCTTAGACGATTTCGTAAAAATCTTTATAGGAGCATTTTACTTTTCAAAGTTTTTTTTTTTTTTTTCATTTAACTTAATGAATACTTAGCGTTCTCAATAAAAGGTTTAAAGTAACATAAGCCCAAGTTTTTAGCATTGAATTTAAAAACAATAACTAGCAGGTGTGCAATTTTTAACTCTCGGTAATTCTACTGCATATAAACTTTGGTATTGAGTTTTAAAAAATGCTTAGAATCAAATATTCAAAAAATATGTTTTAGATTTTAAAATTAGTGTACATTTCAATTATCTTAGAAATAGTAAATTTCTAGCTTAATTAATGCTTATAGACTTTAACAATACATTCGTGCTAATAAATTATAGAATTTCCAAACAGTTGTAATGGGATTTAATATTTATAGTATTTTTTATTCTGATGGATATGTGCAGACAATAATTATGTTTAAACCTTGTTATTTTATATGAAAGAGAATAAAAATTATATTTTATGATAATACTCGTATATTAATGTATTTACTGAGCTTGTATTGTTTTTGAACACTTATTTATGAATGCAATCTGAATAAAGTTAACACACAAATACCAATGTCAAATGAACCGTAATTGGTCACCTTATCGCAGTTACTGGTCATACGATCGTTTAAATATTGGACCATATTAAGAAAGATAAAAAAAATTAACCCATAACAAAAATAGCTAGATTTCTACTCTAGTTTTCTGGCATATCCCCACGTACATGGGTACCTTCGAACGTCTTGAGAAAATAGAGTTTCAATGCAAGAGGTGACATGACACAATTGCTCAAAACCCTGAGATTCCTGTAAATGGTCATGTGACAAACGTAACCAAAACACAATATGTTAGCACGAGTGAAAGCATTCGTAAGTGCAAATTGTTTATTGTTTTAAGTTACAGAGAGCTCTCCGTGGCGAAATCATTGGAAAAACTTCGTTGAACTTGAATTATTGTAACCTGAAGCATTAAAAACACTTAGGGGAAGCTGCTGTACCCACGCACAGAATTTACTTTTCGGAAAAAAATTTCTGGAAGAATCTACAACTTATCATCTAATTTGGCAATTTTTGTTAGGTGAAAATCTCAAAGCTCTCAATCTCAAAATTTTTTTCTTAAAAACCATCTTTTTTGTACGTGGGTACAACAACCCGTTCACACCGAGGACAGGTGCCTTTAACCCACTCACTCACAGATAAAAAAAATAATATATTAATAAATCTGAGGAACTCAATTACTCATTACAATTTCATTACCCATTTTCTATTGAAGTTCTTCAAACATCCATTCAAAATAACATTAAATAAAATCTCTAACAGAAAATAAACTTTGAAAATTAATCGAAGGTTTATTCCCTTTTTTTAATTTTCCTTAATCTTTAACATCAGTGAACTCTTTAAAAAAGTTATTAGTCTTAAGAGAGTTAATGATGTTATGAATAATTAATATGTTTTTGAATAAAAAAATAACTAGATTCAAAATAGTATGGATCTCTATGTATCTACATAATAACTTCAATTTATATGCAAATTGAAACCTTTAAGCAAAATTAACCCACCACAAAAAACTCAATTTAGATTAAACAAACAAAAATCTAGAAAAGTTGACCTCAAATGAAAACGTGTGGTATTGACGGCCTGTAGATCCTACAACAGGTGGGGGTTTCAACACTATAACTTCAAGCCCTACTTCAAATTCATCATCATTGTTGAAAGCAAATTTCAGACGTTGATGACAAGGCACTATTTTAAGGTACTTCACATTGTAAGAAGACTCATGTGTGACCCAAGGAGACTAAAAATTGCTGTCCGTGGGTACACATGGTTGTGTGTCCTTGGGTACAAAGGTATGCCATTTTGGTTTTGCAAGGCAGTCACATCGACAGGACCACAGGTTTACAACATTAAAAATCAGAAACAAAACTTTCAAAATACGGGGAATCATGATACCTACAACAAAAATGAATAATACAATACACGACGGACAAAAAAAAATATTAATGTTATTTTTCAACTTAGATCCTACTAAAACCGAAAAAATGTGATAGAATCTTAAATGTTCGTTTGATCGCGTTAAAACTTCCTGGGGAACTGGAGAGCGCTGTGACACATAGTTAAACCCAAATTAGGATCTCTCTCGACGATACCCGGAATTTCCCGACCAACGTCCGTAGGTACAACCGTCCGTGGGTACAGCATCTTCCCCTATTCATTGTATTCAAGAGTTTATAAATGTTACTATTGTTTCAATTGCTTTCAGTAAAGCAAGAAAGAAAAGCATGAAACGAGTCTTTGCATACAAGATCGAGACAAGACTGGTACACTAACTATTTATTCTCTGTAGTCTATATCAATAGTAAATACAACGAATTGCTTCTTTTAAAAATGGTGCAATGGGTTTTAATGCCCAGAAAATTTCTTATATAGCATTACTGTCAAACCTATTAAAATGTTTTTTTAACCTAAACCATGAAAAGTACACAAGTTTTTCCTGTCCTATTATTTTTCCTTTCTAATGATTGTATCACTAAACACATCTACGTAATTGTTCTTCATGTAAAATAATATTATTAAAAAGAAGGGTGGAAGAAAAGTCAGTAGCTAAACTGTCTCCAGATACGTCTTTGTCGATCATCGGAGATTAGAGTAAAGTGTGATTCATCGTTTAACTAATTTACTCCAAGATATTTCAGAACGAACACGCCCGACACAACTGTATAGTCTATTGTTATTTCTATGTTGTATAGCCAATTGATGATCAACTGACTTGATGATCATCTAATACTGAATGTATAGTAATATTTTTTTTTTTTAATTTGATATTAAACATCGTTAGCTGCAAAGTAAGGTATTTTCTGTCCATACTTTTTCGCTGAAACCGTTTTCGAACGTCTAACATAAAATACAAATAAGTTAAACCCAAATTATACTTAAAGACTCCGTACAAAAGAGAAATTCTGCTTGATGGAACTTCAATTAGTTATTCTTATTTTATTCTTTCTTCTTTTACAAAAAACGTGGAGACAGAGAACACTTTTCAGAACGTTTCTAGACATTTTCTTTTATCTTTTTCCTTGCGTTGCTCAAATAGTAAAATTGAAAATTTTTAACAAATCTGGAAAGTTAAAAATGGGTTCATCTAGATTAAAATGGCCCCGTATAGAAGTAGAGTCTGAAGCCTTTTTCAAGATTCTTCAAACTTTTTCCCGTTTTTGAATTTCTGTTTTAAGGAGAAGATATTCATTCAAGTAGAATTTCTAATCCCCGTTTTACTGTTAGTTTTGATTAAAGATTTGCCTTTGTCACGCTTTGAAAGTTATCAGCTAGATTTTATAAGAAGACTAGAGCTAGTTTAATATAAAGAAAAAAAACTGAATAATTTCCTTTCATCTTCTATTAATGTTTATATCTGGGCATAGCAAACGAGACAATTGCTAAATGAATAAAAAATCTTCATTTTAAGTTTTTCCCCTTAGTGTAAAGCGTAGGTGTTTAAAAAGAAAATTTTCTTTTGAAACATAAGATTTTTTTTTTTTTTGCTATCTTAATTTTTTTTTCCTTTTAACTTTAGCCTGAGGGAAAAAATACTTAGGCACTAAACTAAAATAACTAGCTAAAAATTAAACAAGGGGCTTGTTTACCGGGGCACTTTTGACTCCACCCCCCCCCCCCCTTTTTGCTGCAAATAACGATAATCGTAACAATAAAAATACTTTTTTGTTGCATGTTCAGTGTCTGTTGGTGACTACGTTAGCGCTGGAATTTTCATCTGTAGATGGTTTTCTGCTCCAAATAAAACAGAATTTGATGAAATAATAAGCCAGAATTTGATAAGATACGCCAGAACTTTGACCACTCCCCTGAGGAGAGTTTTGGTATAGATTCTTACATATATACTGTAACGGATTCAGTGCGACTTCCACTTTCTTGAAATGAAGACACAGTTCTTGATAAAAACACAGGAGCTTTATTTACACTATGTACAGGAGAAATCGTTAACAACTGCTAAAATAATCATCAGCAATTAAGCAAATATCACTCAACACCGTAAACTCAACGGTTACACACGTATTTACTTCCAAATACGAAAACAACACAGCGAAATGCTTCGCTATAAACAGAGCTAATACACACTCTCAGTACAAATTCTCAATCGAAACTAACTTCTTTATCCCGCGTAACCGTTTATATACACACCGAAAAGAGAGCTCTTAAAGATTCCAGAAAATGCTACAACGTTCTACAACTACACTTTCATTGATAAAATCAGTGAATGAAATAAGAAAAAAAAGAATAGGGAGTTGTATACTTTAGCCGAATGAAAAGGGGTTGTATATTCATTACGGGAAACTATTTACAGGTTACGTTACTACAATAATTACTTTTTACAGGATCTGTAACAATACGTGTCACTATATTAGGATTGACAATACGGATTGAAACAACACTTTTTTTAGGAGGGTAGGGGGGTTAACCCTCAACCCCATCATGTTGCGGCACCACTGAATACCATCATTTTCAAGTAGATTAGATACAGGAGTTAAGGAGTTACATAAATAGTTTTTTTTTTTGTTTTTTTTTTGTTTTTTTTTTTTTTGTTTTTTTAGAGTAGTTTTGAAATGTCAAAATCAGTGCATTCATTCGCAGTAGGCAATTTGTAAGCGACTATTGTTGATTTGTTCTTTTCCTCAAGCTCATTTTTCGCGGCAATTGATGTTTTTTACTTATAAACTGTTTCTTGTTGGCTACGTCAAATATTATCTAAGTTTAACACTATTATTGCAACTTGATTTTATCGCTATTTGATGCATTTCTTAAACTTGTAGCTCTATCTACTATCTACAAGTCGACGGTCAGGAACTGAAATAGTCTACTTTCCTTTAAAAAAACATCGCCTATATCTCCTTCTTGAAGCGAATAAGTTAGGATAAAATCGAAATGAAATTCTCTCACTTGCACTGACTCCGTTAGTCATCATGTTGCAATGGATGATAACTATTACTATTTTTTTTTTACTTGGAATAAATCAATTGCTCTTAAATATGTTAATGAACAGAATTTTAAGAAACCAAATAAATTGCACAAAAAAATTTATAAAAAAAAAAGAAAGAAAGAAAAAATAAAAATAATAATAATGGGGGAAAAAATGTAAGTTGAATAAAAAAAATGATCAGATTGAATAAAAATGATTTCTCAGCAATACTTCATGCAGAAAAATAATTTTATTTATATGAGATCAAAAACTAAAATATTTCTCTTAAAGATTTATTTTTCCCTCTCCCCACCTGAAAAATACAATTTTACAGAATTAAAGCATTTTATTTGAAAAGAATTTTTGCTTTTGATTTTAGTCATTGCTAAACACAAACTTTATTTATAGTTGCAATGTGTTTTTAATAAAAAAAAAAAACATTTGCATAACAACAAACGTTTGTATCAGTAATAAAAACCATTTTGTTTTTTCGCGTTTTTTCAGTCAGTGAGATGCCGCGTTTATCGTTCTATTAATACATTTGTTTTAACATTACTGGAAACTGAAAACTGAATACGGATTCGGAATCTTTGTAATTCAAGTTTTTTTGTGTTAAAAACTACTTTTCGTGCATAAAAAAGGGTGGAATTTCTCCCAAAGGAGTTAATAATAATAGGTTTTGAGTTATTTCAAAAATATCTTTAAAACAGTTAACTTAATTGGGCAGGGGGAGAGGTAGACAATCAGATAATATCGACAGATATATCTGTTATCTTAAAACTCAACTTCCAAAAAAGTTTAACTATTTGATGTATTCTTGATTTTATTTCTGTGTTTAGCGTTATTCTTATAATACATTAATTTTTCTTTCATGCTTTAGTTTTTTTCTTGTTTTCTATAAAATACAGAAAAGAGAAGCTTTTATGCAAGGCACTAATGTATCGTTAAAATTCATTTAAAGTAAGAATACTAATGATAAAAAAAGATAATAAAATAAAACAAAATTGATAAACTTAAACAAAAATAAATAAAAGGTAACAAAATATTTTTGAAAAGACTAAAAAATATTATATAAAAAAATTAAAAACAATTATGAAAATGAGAAAAATAAGTGGAATGAATAAACACTTTAAAAAAAAAGTGAAAGCAGGGCTTTGAAACTACATCGTCATGTGTTTTTTTTTCAACCGTAGATCCTAATTTTAATTGAGTTATTCAAACTTTTGCAGATTCAGACTAATACAATCAATAATAGTTAAATTTCGTTTCTAGCTGGGGAGGAAAATATCTTTAAAAAAACTTTATTACTTTCCTAACCATAGACTTTAATACTTCCAAGGACATGATAAGGATTTTCCATAAAAAATACTCAATAAAAATAAGGATATTAGGAAGAATGAATTTACTAAAAAGTAATTTTTTGTACTTTGTTTAAAATGTTTATAAAAACTAACATTTGGCTATGCAATCTGTTATAAGACAAAAGAATAATTTGCTTTGCTAAACGAACTATTTCCGTGCCTTTATCCCAACTTTTAATGGAGAATATTAATTATTCATTTATGCGATTCTGTTTTTTTCCTTACTCCTGCAAGCAATTAAAGTTTGTCTTAATAAAAACCGAACGTGGTTTTCGCAGTGGACTTAATTTAAAAACGGGCTGCAGCATAAGAAATTAAAATTATTATGATTAAAAATATTAAATTAAACAATATTTGCAAAGCAAAAGCGAATGAATAAGAAATTAATGAATTTTTTAGTAGTTTGTGCTTCTTAATGAATACATGAAAACAAATATTTTTCAGATTAGATATAAATCTCTAATTCCCACTTTTTTTAAAGAGAAGAATTTTTTTTTTGTTTGGAAGTAATCACTAATTAAATCTGGATGCACTTATTTTAAATTTTCGGAGACGGTGGTTGATTTTCTAAAGCGTTCAACATTGTGCAGTATTTAATTCAGCAGTTTTTCTATTTTTCCTAATTACTTTCCCTCCTATGCATAACGTTATGGTTAACTCGGAACGAATAAAAAAAATGCCTTTAAAAATTGTTTAGTTTTATAATCGAAAATCAACAACTACCTATTAATCATGCACGTTCCAAACGAAATGGCAAAAATAATTTATCGTTTACGTAGCGAAAAATGAACTTGAAGTAGTTTCTGGTGACTATCTCTTTGATCATACGACAAAAATTGCCTAGAGTAGTGGTTCCAAACCTGGGGGCGATCGTCCACAAGGGGGCAATTTGTCTCCTCAAAGAGTCAATAAATGAATAAGGGGCAATAGACAAAATAGTAATCAAATTACAAGGCCAACGAAAACTGAAACTGAGAACGAATACGAAACCGATTGTTAACTGTTCAGACAAGGAATTGCAAGTAAAAAAAATAAAGTTTCAGCCCTCGCTCCTCACACCTTGGACCTTGGTTGAACATTAAAGAATTATTTCACCTTTCACAGCCAACTTTATGAAGTTTCAAATGCTCATTATTTTTGATTGAAAATTTTAAGGGTCAGTGTCTTTAATTTTCTAAGCTTAAGAGTTCAAAAAGGAATGGAGTGAATGATTACTTATTTACAATCTGTAGAACAGATTTTAGCACACTGCTTCTCTCGATATTAACGATCTTTCTGCGACTGTGCTTCAAGTGTGTGTTCTATTATTTGTCGCTTGCATATTCTCTTTAAATATTTTAGTGTCTGCGTTATTTGTAATTTTTTTTACTGAATAATATGGGATTTGCACGGGAAACAACAAAAAATCCGTCCCTCAAGCCTAGGTTGCAATTTGTTGCCAAGTTGCAACCAACTACATCACCTTTAAATCGGATAGTTAAACATTTTGCGACAGTTAATACGTATCAAACATCTTCGGTTTTTTGTTATTTGATTGTTTAGATAAATGAAGTTCATGAATGTTTAATGAAAAGAAAAAATTAAGTATTACATTTAGGAAAACAATACTAGACTAATCTGAATTTTAGAACTTAAAAATAGAACTTAAAATTTATAACTTTGAAGAAAATTAAATTCTTAAAATAATCTTCAATTCAGTTAAGTTTTTGAATGAAATCCTGATTAACACCTTAATTGTTAATGATATAAAAACAAAATAACTCTTGACTTAGGAAATAAAATAGGAAAACCACTCAACCCAACACCAATTCTGCTTGACTGAATCAAGCGATTACAATTGCGATTGTGATTCCTCGTTTCTGACTTCGAGAACAGACGTAAATAAGAGAAAGAAAAGAAAAACAAAAACAAAAGAGACAACATTAGGTATTCTGCGAATGGCATCATTCTTGGCATCGTGACGGTAACATCAAGTAGATGTCTTTCTTACCAAGAGAAGTCTAGAGTCGAAATTGTGGTTACTTTCGTTTGATTAGTCATTACTGAGCTCGCAATTCAGAAGCCCAAGTAATGTGATGATGACAGTAAATAAATTTTCGCCATCGCCATGATTGCAGTCGCAATTATAGAAGTATTCTTTCTTGAGAAGAAAACATTGCCTAGTTGAGAACGTATTATCTCATTTCTTTCTTCTTCAAAATTGTTTGCTGATTATGCTTGTTGTAATTTCATTAAAAATCTCTTTGAAAGTGATACTTAAATAATACCATTAAACAAAACGAGTTAAATGTTATTTGCCTTTTTTCTTCTTACAGAATTAATGTTTGTTCTTCGAGAATTTAAAATGACTGCTTCGTAAAAGTAGTTTGTCGTTTAGTTTAGTTTGAACGTTCATAGTTGCATTCGGAAAGTTTGCTAATATGTGTTCGTGCCGGCATGAGTAAACTCATTTAATAGTTTCAAGAAATAAGTCACAGTAATTAAGGAACTATTTTGAATCGAAAATACTTTTTTAACAATGCCTTCTAACTAGCCGTCGAGAGTGATCAGTGAGCAGATAAAATGGGGGATTCGGTAAACTTCCAATAATTGACCTAAGTATTAATTAAAACGCATAATTAGTTGTTTTTGTTTCGCTAAAACCCTTGAAATGTAAAATGATAGGTACTGTAGAAAAGTCTTACATGCATTTTCCATATTTTTTTTAAAAAATATTAAAGCAAGCATGAAAAGTAATAATCTTCAATCTTTAGAAAAATGTGGTTCAGACCTGTAAAATTAGTTATTTTTTTCAACTCGTTTACATGACACGCTCTAAATTTATATACTAGATGTATCATTATTTTTAAAATGCGCTAGGTGATTGGAAATGCTGAAGAAAGTTTGAAAGCTTGGATTGAACTTTAAAAATTTTGTGGTTTGACTAGAGATGTCAAATTTCCCGAAATTTTAAACTGGTAGAAAGAACTTTTTTTCCCGGTTTTTTCAGGAAAATTGGAAAAAAAATGGAAAATTTGATTTTTTCATTAATAAAAATACGATTTCTTCTCTTTTTTTCTTGGAACATATAAGTGGTTAAGTATTAAAAAATATATGCAATCCACACATCTTTTTTTTCTTGACAGAAATACAAATAAAAGTAAGTTAAATTAGAAGAAAATAGCCTTTTTGTTTTAAAACTGAAGCTTTTTTGATCAAACACTAGAAATAAGTCAAATCGCTGTTCAACCAATAATATTGGGTAAGGTGTGACTAATCATAATAATTACATTTTCTATTTTAGATTGCCTTTGTAACTTGTAATAATAACAGCAGTTATTAACTTTCAAACATGATTGAAATCGTTTGTAAAAAAAAAAGTATGATTTCCCTTCCTTGCAATGTAACTTTACTCTCTGAAAATGAAAGCCATTGAGTTTTGATTTTTTTCAATCCAGTCTAATTCCACATCAAAACTAAATTGGTGTTTCTTTATCTTTCCAACAGAAATCCCAATCCAAAACTGCGTAACTATGGTTATCTAAATCAGAATCAAAACTTAAACTGGAGTTTCTGTTAACTATATGACCGTGCTAAGCACAGTGCAGTAAAAGTAGTCTTACCTGCACTTTTAAACAACACTGAGTTATTGTAAGCAAGTTGTTCTCTGTTTCGTATTTTACTTGATAATGTTTTAGGGTCATTTGATCGGGAAAAAAAGAATTTTTAAAAGAATTGTTTTCAGCACTTAAAAAAAATAAATAAATAAATAAAATAAAATAAAATAAATAAAAATAAAAATAAATTTGAATCAAATGTATGGATTTGCCAAACTTAAAAACACAAAACTCAGTTTGAGCTCAACTGCAGATTCCACTTTTGTGCTTATCACGGCAGTTATACATTTGGTTCGCACAGTCAGCAGAAACATAGTTCTGTCATTAAAGTTATGCCTGTTTGTTTCATGAAGAAGAAAAATAAATTCTTCACTCAAGATATTAGTTTCGCTAAAGAAGGTTTAGTGTGTGGAAATTCTCTGTGGGGAAGTATCATTAGCAGACCAAAACCTCCCTTTTTCTCAAATTTTGCAGGAAATACAATTTTTTAAAGTATTTACGGAAAATTAATTGATGAACAAATTATATCTTATAATCATTCACCAAAACACGTATTTCAGTGTTTCGAAGAACCCTTTCTAAATACAAGCAGATGAGACTGTTTCCATTAGCTCACATCTTTTTGTATTGAAAAAATAGGTTCATTGTAATCTCAAAACACATGTCTAATATTTATTGTTATCTTGCACTTTCAACGTTTTTTTTTTTGACATTTCTTTGCTGATGTTAGAATTTGTTTGCAGTATCGGGCGTAATTTATATTATTTTATCTTGAATATATTATGTAAAATTTAAAATTTAAACAAGCAGCTATAACTTAAAAAACAAAACAAAAAAATCTTACATTGTGATGCATCGCAACATCGTGATGTATAGTTGGGAATGCGTCACGATGTAGAAACTCCATAGATATATAAATATACTCTCACCTCTAACGGTTCCCCTAATTGATACTATTGAGATAATTTCGTTAAAAAAATTCTTTTTTTTTATGCCAAAAATATTAAATGTTTTTTGATGTATGTGCAAATTATATTATAATACAACAACTTGCATTATCAAAGTTAGACAGTATTTTAACATAGAAAGAAAGGGTGGGGGAAGACGGAAATAGCATTAGAATTTAAGAATGAGATATTTCTAATTGTATTACTTTTCGCTGAAAACTTCAATTAATACTTCCTGAAAAGTTGAAAAAATTCAATTTTTTTACTTTTCTGTAGTGGAACTAAACCCTTCGGAAAAAAAACTTTTTTTTACCATTTTTTTCGAAAATTTTCCTGTTTATTTTCGATTGTTTTCATCTCTAAATTGGACACAAATTCTTTCCACAAACGTAATTTGCCAAGACCGGAAAATAACTCAAATACATACTATTTTAACATTTTATTAATTTCCATAAAAAAATTCTTTAATTATTTTCAAATAAAAAAAAGAATTAAAAATGAAAGACTCATAAAATTAGATCGTTTTATGAAAAAAAAAAAAAAAGAAAACAACGCTTGTATAGCCTTTTTTCCCGGGAAAAATAAAGCACCTTGGATTTTAAATTTCCCCTGTTTCAAAACTTAAATATTAATTATAATAATAGGAACAAATATACATTAAGAAATGAACTTCAAAATGATTGGTCCGACAAAGCCCTAGCGACTAAAAAAGAATCTTGGCGCCTAGTTTTCAAAAGAAACGTCTTTCAGAAGTTATGTTACACTATTTTCCTATAAGCCCTGAGAAGTAATTGGTATGGTGACTAAAATGCCTTGCTCGATAGGTAATGTTTTAAAATGTTGACTTTCTCTGCATGTATGTATACATACAATAGTACATAATTTAATAAAACAACTAGTGAAAAACAGTAATGAAAATCGAGGACTCTTGTTAATGGTTTTGCAGTACTAAAGATCATTTCAGACTTCGTAATGAATTGAAAACGTTATGGTGCTATGGTTCATAGCGTAACTGATGAGTTGCATTCATTTATAAGAATTAAAAATGAGACCACATTTCTCTAATATATCAATAAAATTCATCAAGTTATTTGCTAATGTTGCCATTAATTTTCCCTAAATCACCGCAATAACAAATAAACTACACTTTTAATGTACTGAGATTATCACTAACTGAGATATGACTCCCAAAACATATTAATTATCCTAACCGGAGACCAGAAATAGAAATTCTGAAATTTTATGAGATAATATTAAAACCTATCAACAACATCGTCGGAAGTACGGTTTGGTAAATAATATTCACTTAATGGGCCATGTAATCCATTACTGCATGTCAGCCTGCGCCGTAACCGTAAGTCTTAATTATTAGATTTCCTGAGCCTCAGCGGTTTTGGGGAAAAAATTCCTACATTTAACAACCCGTCGTTATGTGCTTACACAGGAATAGAAGTAAATCTCTGTTCTTAGCAAAAGTATTATTTCCGTCGTAAACGCTGAACTAGAATAGAAGAAATCTTTTGTTATTTTCCTTAAGACCCTATCATGGAACACACGTAATCGTTGTGTTGAGATGTTCTATTTCTTTCCCAAACTAATTAAAATTAAAGTTCAAAACGGAAATTATATTTCAGAGTATACATAAGCTATCTAAGGAAATATCCAGAAGAAAAAAATAGACATCAGATGTTTTTTAAAAATATAAGGGAGTTTTAAATGATGACTTGAGAAATACTGGAAATGGCAATATTACGGGAATAATGCTTATATATTGCAATTTATAGGGCTCATATACATTTTAAAAGATATCAATGCAGGTTACTTGGGATTAAGAAAGCCTTTGTTGTTTCCCTTAAGACCCCATCATCTCACACGTGTAATCGTAGTGTTGAGTTGTTCTCTTTCTTTCCCAAACTAATGAAAATTAAAGTTTTAAGCAGAAGTTTTTTTTCAGATTATACGTAAGCTATCTAAGACTATATCCTGAAAAAAAAAAGATATCAGATGATTTTAAAACAAATAAAGAGTTTTAAATAGTTATTTGAGAAGTACTGCTAACTGTGTTATTACGAGAATAATGCTCATATGTTGCAATTTCTAGCGCAAATAAAAAAAAAGAGTCATTGCAAGTTATTTAGCATTAAGAAAGTCTTTGTAATTTTCCTTATTAACCAATCGTGAAACATGTGTAATCGTTGTGTTGAGTTGAGCTCTTTCTTTCCCAAACTAATTAAAATTATAGTTTTAAATAGAAGTTATGATCGAAGTATGCATAAGCTATTTAAGGTAATGTTTAAGAAGTAATGTTTAAGAAAAGAAGAAAACAGACATCAGACGGTTTCATCAAAGGTTTTAAACCTTTAAAGAAGCATGAAGTGGTGACTTGAGAACTACTGCTAATGGAGCAATATTACAAACATTACGCTTATATATTGCAACTTCTAGCGGTCTTCTAATTAAAAAAAAAAAGTTAATTGCATGTTACTTGGCATTAAGAAAGCCTTTGTTACTTTCTTTATTACACCATCATGAAACACCTGTAATCATTGGGATGAGCTTATATCTTTCTTTCCCAAACTCATTAAAATCTTAGTTTTAAAAAGAAGTTATATTTCGGACTAAACCTCTAAGAAAATATCTAAAAAAAAAGGCTTCTGACATCATAATATTTTAAATACTTATAAATAAGTTATATAATTTATTTTTATATTAATAATTTAAACTACTAAGGTCTTCAAAATGATTATTTGAGAAATACTGTTAATGATAGTATTATGAGAACGGTTCTCAGATATTACAATTTCAAGTACTTTTCATTGGATAAATGAAATGATTTTTGTTTCTTAAAAGATATTAGGCTTTTTTAAACATCTGATTACAAAACCGTGATAGTCATAAAGTGTTATCTTTAAGAAAAACTACAAAAGCAATCCCAATTTTAGGATACATAAATATGATAACACCCGTATTAGTTTCTGTTTGGATTACAAGCTTAGTAGAGTTTATGAAAATTGAGGTTATCTTGGAAAACATAAAAATACATTCTGAAAAATAATATTTCGCATAAAGAATTTTGAATAATTTTGAATGTCTTTCTTGGAAAAAAATTAATAGGCAAGTGCCTGGTTTTAATTAAAAGTTATTTAACGTTACTTTCAAATATTATTTTCTAAGTAATATCTCATAAGATAGTTTTACGTTTTAGGTAAAAAGAAAACAAAAACATTTTCGCAAAAATGTTGCGGAGCATACTAAAAGTATTCATATTTTTTCGTAAAATTTGATCAAAACACACTAATTTAATTAAATATTATAGGTCTATGTGCATTTTATTATTTTCTAGAAAATTGTAAAACTAGCAGTTTTAGTTATTTATTTAATATTATCTTACATAAAGTGGGTGCACCAAAAAGCCAAGTAGACCAATAAGGCCAACCACTCATTTTTTGAGGTGGGACACCAAATACTCGCTAGCTCGTGATTTAATCGTAATCCGAAAGACTAACTGTTAATTAGGTATTGTCAACGAAAAGCTTGCTATTAACAGGCAAAAGTGTATCAACAGGTATTACAAAAATTTGACATTGCTTGCCTTGTCAAAACTGTCTGGTCTTAATCTACTGTTTCTTTTTTTTTTTGCAGTTCACTGTAATTTGTAAATTGTTAATTTACTAATTTATTTACACTGCTCTAAACAATTAGTAAACAAGTAAAAAAGTGAAGGAACTGTTGCAAGATAGCCTTGCAAGGGCATAAAATGGAGTACACACGCACGATGTCAGCTTAATAATGTCAGATCGCGATTTTTTGTTAAATTCGAGAAAACCAAAATTGAATCTTAATTTTCCCATGGAATAAGTTTTTTTCTTCTTTTATGGGCTCGTGTGATGAACGTGCACAATTTTGAGACAACTGAATCATAAACGTTAGAGATACTAAACCATCATCCTTATAATGGCCCTTTTTGAAATACTTACCTTATTTTTTTTTCGTTTTTCCTTTCGGTTTGCTATTTGAGACTTGAAACACTAATTTAAAGTTTTTCTTAGTCTGGCAATTACGCCATATAGAGCCCTTTCACACTGACCGAAAAGCTTACTAACCAAGAGAAAATAAGCAAGTCATTGCAGGGAAAATTTCGGATAAGATCGTAACCAATTATTAAATGCACTGCTGAGACAGGACTAGAGGGGCCCTGATGCTGGGATAGTTTGGAGAAGGTATTTGTCCAACTGCAGGTAGCAACTACAATTGTTTCTCCTAGTCTTAAACCGTTAAATTGCATTTTCTTTGTAAATGCGATATCAGTGTAATCACTGAATAAATAATGTTTAGTATTAGAGTTCAAATCTAAAACCTAACACCCCAAAGGACATTTTTTTTTGTTTGTAGCATCTGGTACAGAAACTGCGTCAAAATTTTCGTGGTAATTGCATCCACTGAACGTGGTGCCATGTAACAGAATGGATGCCTGGTCCTGGGGAATGCATAAGCTACATCAATGGTAAAGAGCTAATACGTAAAAAAACGACAAAATGCGCGAACACCCATGAATGCTGTTAAAAGATTTGTGTGAGAATGTTCAAGACAATCTTGATAAAATGCCGCCAACTTCATTGGACATTGAGGCACCATTGTTTTTATACAACTTAAGAGAATGATGATTAGTGCTTTTGATGCTCACATTAAATATTCTGCAATTAAATATTCTATAAGTTTCCACTATTCGACTGTATATAATTATTGCGTCATCTATGAGCCTAAACATGAAAAATAATGATGCAATATTAGTCTCATTCAAAGGAACAGTTCAAACTTTCTGATTTCTACCCAATTATATAAAGTTTGTTCTAAAACACTATGGTGAATTTAAAGAGCTGATGTGTGCATCACATGACTTCCTTTTACTTCAATTTAAAGATAATTGTGCCTTGAAGTGAGCAAAAAAAAAAAAAAAAAAAAAAAAACACACACACACACACACACACATTAAATACTTTCATTCCAAGTCTGTTGCGAACGGAAGCAAACAAAACGTTTTATACAGACAAATTTCCCCAATATTGGCAGTTTTAATGTGATTCAGTGGTTAACTCTCTAAATATGGCCAAATTGAAACCAGATTAAAAAAAACCCCAAGTTCGTCGCTTGGCCATATATTGCCAAGTGTTGATCAAACTATAGCACCGCTTGAGTTTACATTGAAATTAACAATGATTTTACCCCGAAAAGGTGTAAAAGACCCCCTTTGGAACGTCCGAATGCAACCAAAAGAGAAGGTGCACAACTAGATCCCACTTGGAGTCTATGTACCAAATTTCAACTTTCTAGGACACACCGTTCTTGAGTTACGCGAGATACATACACACATACGCACATACGTACATACAGACGTCACGAGAAAACTCGTTGTAATTAACTCGGGGATCGTCAAAATGAATTCTTCAGGTGTCTATACGTTCTTAGGCATATATACACGTGTGGTCGGGTTGAAAAAAAGAATCAATATTCATTCGGGGGCGAGCAAAATGGAAATTAATGTCGATTTTTGAGTGAAAAATTTTCCGCGAATACAATACCTCCTTTTTCGTAAAAGGAAGTAAAAATTGACCACGATATTGAAGTATTTTTCATTCTCTCAAGACATCGCTTACCGGTGGCAATAGGTGCAAAACATCTCAAATCTCATCTTTATAAGATTATAAATTGCCGGAAAATCGTGCAAAAACATCGACTTCTATAACCGACTATGTGCCTCACTGTAAATAAACAGTAATGGATTCAGTTAATGACTCATGCGTACGATTTATTCTTTTTTCCCCTTATCATATCACGCACTAACCATATGTCTTAATTATATCAAAGTTTTCCGGAATCAGCGTTTTATTTTAATCATAGAAAGGGTTCCTTTATTCGGCATTTCATTTGTCATGTGCTGATTCAGCTTTGTAGTACATGTTTGAGCTTCTTAATCATGATGTCGCTGCATAGAAAAAAAAACTCCAAGCAAAAAAGGTTTAATGTTTTCTTTTTTAGCATAATCATCATTAAATTCTTATTCAGCCCGCTACAATAGTAATTAGAAAATATTTCATAGTTGAAAAACGGAATATAGTTATAATTTTTAACAGGTGTATCGTCTGTCATATAAACTTTCGTCTTCTGGTAGAAAACTCGGAAGTTTTTAATAAATTTAATGAAAATCCTAAAAAAAAAATAGTTAATGCTTAAGAGAACTCTAAGAAAAAGAAAAGAAATGCTTAGCATGTTTTGTATCCCACATTCCGCGCAATAACACAAAATTTCTTTTTCCTGATTCATTACAAACAAGAAATACGATTATCCACTTTTTGGTTGTAGTATACTCCTTTTTCCATAATAATAGTCTAATCAAAACCAGTGCTCCTAAAATATTAATTTGCCTCAGTTTGTACTTTTTTGGACTCCTATAGTGAAACAAGAAGCTCCGTCCGGAACTAAACGAGCATAATTATAAAAGGAAAAAAAACTTAAAAATTCGGTTGAAGGATCGTCTTCATATTAATATGAGTATCAAGTTTAAATTGTTAAGTATTAACCCCTATTTTCTATCACGCATTCGAAATCAGCACTAATATTTATCTCACTTACCACTCTTCAAAAAAAGTAGAGTTTGCACAATTTTTTAAGTTCTGCTTTACGATTATGACGGGAGTCTCTTTCCTGCAAGGACTGCGAGATTATTCAAATGTAAAAAGTTTTCACTTAGTTTAAAATATCAATTTAGTTTTCATTATGTACAGTTGATATCATGTACGGATAAAACGAGTATTTTCAAAGTCAATTTTAGTTTGATATTCAATTACATAAACAATACGCATAATATGTGTATTACAATTTAAGTTTCGGCGGAGGCAAACAAAAAGTGCAAATGACACTTGGCGTTTTATGAAGAGATACTCTAAAGGTGAAATCTAATAAGCCAAAGCAAAAGAAAAATAAAATATATTTTTCTTCCAAAAAATATTGAATTTTAAAAAAGAACTTCCATCCTTTCTCAATGTTCTACTAATTAGATTACAATGTTTGAATGCTCATTTTGTACATATATTTACATGTATAGATACTTATCATGAATAGTTATACTCATTTAATTACAGAGACGCCTTTATTTTATGCTCTGCTTTTTTCACTATTTTATTTACGTTTGACTAATACGAAAAACTTCGTGAGTATGTCGCATTTCGTTCTGTCCGAGATTAACAGTATTATAAAATTAATTCTTAAGAAAAAAAAAAGGAAACTAAAATAATATATTTTTAATGAACCACTAATCCAAAGAAGCTTTCGTACAGAGGTCCAACATTTCATCCAACAAATTCCAATAGTTTTTATTGTAAGTTTAAGAGTGCATCTTACTTCTGCTTTGGATGTAATATACCATTGTTAAATGATACATTACACCTACAGTGGTAGTAACGGAAATAGTAACATTTAAAGTAACAAATTCTAGCAAAACGCACTGCATTTCACAGACTGGTACACTTTCGTGCTATAATGAACATGATGTGTCTTATATTTTTAAAACACTGTAACATTTCTTTTCACTTTGCGAAAACAGTGATGGTTTTCCATCTTGATTCTAAAATTCAGAATGCAATTATATTTGGTGATACTTTGAGCAATAAATAAATTTTTGCTGTTAAAATAATGGATAGTAGAGTTAGATTGGAGCTGGTAAATATTTTGTAGAAATATGGCGTTTGGCATCAACTTAATTGCAGTGTTAAATATTACTTTAATTGATGTAAATGGATATTTTACTTGTTAACTAATAAATACTTTTGTAATTGAAAATTAAGTGAATGAATTTAACAGCAATTCAATTTAGTTAAATGAATGAATTCTAGAAGACAGAGTTATTGCAAATAATTTATTGTGACCCGTTTTGACACGTGTTTCGGAGCTTCAACAAATCCTTTTTTATACCAAAAAGAGTGAACTTCTGTCAATAAAAAAATCATCCGAGAAATGATTAAAAAAATGAAAAAATCATCCGAGATAAATATGGATTCATTTCTAAAGGCAAATTGCTTTTAAGATATTTTGAGATATTTTTTTTACTCATGTTTTTTTCCTTTTCAGGAACTATGCAATAAATTTCGTCTCTAGTTTTCATTTTGTCTGGGTTGTTTTATTAACCCTAATTTTTAACATTTAAACTGTCTTCTGTTTTGCCTTGTTGCTTTTATCGAATAATTTTCACCCAGATGCTCAATCTTTTATGTATTAAAAAAGGGTTCCTTGAAAGCTCAAAACACGTGTCATCAATTAGTTGTTAATTTATCCTTTATAATGTTGTGTTTACTATGTTGCACAAAAATACTCATTTATTCCTCATTCATTTCAGAGATTTTGCTCATTGAAAACTGAAATTATATACAACATGAATTTTAATATGTCTTCGCTTCCTTTTTAGAAAACAAGAAGTTATGTCGGAGCAACAAAACAGCTATGAGAAGAATCAGACCCCCCTCCCCGCCAAATACATCGGGTTTTCATTCGGGCATTACCGAACGACCACTATGATATTACGTGCCCAATAACCTTACATTGCCTCTTCTCATAACAATCAGGCTTTCACCACTACAGATAGTTCTTTAAGTATTTTTTTTTTCTTTTTTGATTTATTATTACTTCATTGAGGGTACATCTTACTTTAGTCGTTCTTCCACACGCAAAGTCAAGGAGACAAACCTACGCTTTCTGTCATCTCTATATTTCAAACTGCACTAAAGCGGATTTAAGCCATCCGATTGACCTTTCAATTAGATGCTTTTCGCTCGTGGTGACGTTATAATCCCTTCAACCTATCAATTAGGAGGACACTAATGCTCGCGGATTAAACCAATAACAATGAGGCTCACTAAAGAATGGGAACACTCAACACAATGAGCAGGTGATAAACATCAACGTTCACGCTTTGTTAGTGCTGTAGCGGTTTTGTTAAGTGGTGTATTTGTAGCTGGAAATCGCCTCCTTACTCTGTGCTTTCTACGAAATGGTTTGTTTGGAGCGAAGGGCGGAGTCATAAGAATGTTTTTGAGAATAATTAAACACTGCGAATAAGTATGTAAGCTAAATTAAAGTTGAATTTCTTTAAGATTCTCTTTTCCTTTTCAAATAATAAAGCTGAAAGTATCTGGATCTCTCTCTATCCGGATCTCTGTCTGTCTCTCAGGATCTCTGTAACGCACATAGCGCCTAAACCTTTCGGCCGATTTTCGTGAAATTTGGCACAGAATTAGTTTGTAACATGGAGGTGTGTCCCTCGAAGCGATTTTTCGAAAATTCGATTTTGTTCTTTTTCGATTCCAATTTTAAAAAAACATTCTACCGTACCATGGGCGAGCAAATGAACATAGCAAATTGGCGAGAAATTCATCATTCATTATTTGTAAATATACAGGCAATCCAAATGATCTTTTTTTTTTTTACTACAGGCAAATCCGTGCGGGTACATTTTCTCGAGCAAAATTTTCATAAGATTGACAAGTAAATTATTAAGTTATCATAACGTGGAGCCGTAAACATGGGCAAGCCCATTGGCGAGAAATTCACCATCCGTTATTTATAAGTATACAGGTGAATCAAAAGACCTTTTAATTTTCAAAGCCGTTCGGGTGCCACTAGTCAACAAATAAAACTTTTCTTCCTTTGAGAAATTATTAAGCTATTACAATGTGTCACTGCATTCTGATGAAAACTACAAATAATTAATGCAGAGTTTACATAAGTTACAGTATAACTTTTTATATCAAAAAAAGTTATTTTCAAGTAAATAAATCATACCCCTCTGAATCGATTATTTACTGTTTATGCTGATTATGAAATGACTGAGTTTTAAGTTTCTATTTATACAACATAGAGGGAGTCACTACCCTATATACGCGTAATGTTCGTTTTCTCAAAATATTTTAATGATAGAAACTTACGATATTTACAGTGCTTACAAGAAATATTTAAAAGTCTACTGAAGTGAATTTTTAAGACAATTCTGTTAATTTTATTATTTATTGAATTTTTCCCAATAGTCACTTCTGAATTGAAAAAAAAACGATCGTTTAGGACCATAAAAACAGCTGTTTCGGAAAAAGTGTGAGTCCTAAAGCGAAAATTTCCCTTCGGTATAAAAATAACACATAAATAAAATGTGGTAAAAATTTGAAGTCAATATTTAATTAGTTTTCTAGAAAAAGGAACTAGGGCTCGACCGATGGCATTTTTTGGCCGATGGGCCGATGCCGATTGTTGGCCGATTGTTCAAAGATGGCCGATGGCCGATGGCCGATTGTTTTCCTCCAAATGGCCGATTGTTTTCCTCCAAATGGCCGATGGCCGATGGCCGATGGCCGATGCTGTTGGCCGATGGCAAAAAAAATAAATAAATAAATATAAAATCTAACAGAAATAAATTGATAAGTTTGTCAGGGATTTAAAGGATTATTGATTCATTTCACTTTACTTCCTTTCTACGAATAAGGAATTGTAAGCCCCCCCCCCCAAAAAAAAAAATCAGATTTCGACCTAAATTTTTATTTTACGATCATCCAATTTAAACTTCAGAAGTTTTTTCTGCGCATATGTACATGCATATGTACCTAAGAACATATAGATGATCGAAATATCCATTTTGAAAGTCTCCTTAGTTAATTATCGCAAATTCTCTTGTGATGTTTTCATGCGCGTAAACTTACGTCACTCAAAAACGTTATGAAATAGTAAGTTGAAAACTCATACGTAGGTAGTATGATCTAAAAGTTCGAGGACAAGTTGTATAAAAATTTACCGTAAATCTATCTACAAAATAGTCACCTTGAACGACTATGCATTTCTGACACCGTTCGTATAGCTTTTAGAAGGACTCCTGGAAGACATTTATCGCAACCTCCTGTAAGGCCTCTTTCGCTGCTGTTTTGACTTCATCGTGGGGAAGAAGGCGACTATCATGTTGAGGATGCACGGTTTGATTGGTCAATACTCTGATATGACAAACCAATAACATCACGTTTCGTCGGACTTAGCTCCGTGTGATGTTCACTTGTTCCCAGCGAAAAAAAAAAAAAAAAAACATTTGCATGGACGCCGCTTTCTTCCGTCAGTAGAAGATAAAGCTGCATCACAGAATGTAGCAAAAAATGGCTTCCAGGAGTTTTTCCAAAAGTTATATGAACATTGGCAGAAGTACATAGTCCCTCAAGATGACCTTTTGTAGGTGGATGTGCTTCGGTAATGTGAACTATTCTAGGTAAGGTTTTATACAGCTTGTCCCTCGAACTTTTGGATCGTACTACGTACAATCTGTATAGGGTGTAATTATGCTTCTCCTTTTTTGACTGCTGTATGATGGAAGACAAAGAACAACAGCCAAAAAAAAAAAAAAAAAAAAAATGGAGGGGAAACAAAGAGATAGTCTTAACCAATTGATTTTTTTTATTATTGAACATATAACTAAGATTTCAGTATTATTGTAATAATGTTTGAATTTAGGTAAACTAAACATAGTTAAAAAGCATTAAATTATGTTGTTTAATCATTTAAAAAAAAAAAAAAACTTTGAAACCGTCAACAAAGTACGCTATTAAAGTGGAAAGATTGCACGTAGACATTTTTTAGTCATCAAGTTAAACAAAAAAGGTAACAGATAAATTATAATATTAAATCATAATAGGAATATTTTTATACTTATTTAAAATTTATGAGTAGAAAAGTTGGCATTTTTCATAAAATGTATAACAGTGACATAAATTTTGCGGAAAAAGGAAATAGCCATGAAATGAGCGAGGTGCTTAAAACGCAGCTACAATAAACAAACTCAATATTTACACCAAGTTAATAACTGAATACATATATATACTACTTGATTTGATGTTTGCACACGTAATATTGAACAATTTGATTGATTAATCTTTTATGAAGCACTACAATCACGTTCAAATTAAATTTTTCAATTTAACAATAATTTTCTGAAATTTAAAAAATTGCATAGTAGAAAATCCTTGAAACTTTTCTATAACATATTATTAAACATATGATGAAAACGAAAATAACTTATTCATTGATTTTATATAAATACATAAAAATAGTTACAACAGAAAAAAAAATCGATCGCTATTAATGATGCAGAAAAGGTGGCGCATTACAAAATATAGGTGAAACAAGTATAAAAAATACGCAAAATGACATTTCTTGACCAAAATAAATAATCGCTAAATATTTAAGAAATGCTTGAAACGACGAGGGTGGATTAGGGGGTCACCCTCTGATTTTGGAATAACTCACAATGTTAAACTTCGGCCCCAACTTCGGCTTAATTTTTTTAGTTCAAAACCGCTACCACCAACGCCTCGGAAGAGTTTCTGAATCTACTTCAGCACTTCCGAAGAAAAAATTCAAAATCCCTTTGTTTTCCGAATTATGTCACCATTCAAAACGTCTTTAATCAATTTCTAATTAATGCTCGAAATTCTTCCTAAACAATAGATAAAACTTGAAAAAAAAAAATCTCTAATTTTATGAATGGTGTTAGTTTTAAACAACTCGGAAGTACAACTTTAGTTTAATTTCAGAAATTGTGGGAGTGGGAGGAGGAGCACGCAAGTGTTCTCGGAAATACAAAAAATAGTCGTAAAAAAATAGAGTTCAAAATAATCATAAACATTGAGCAGAAAAACCCTTTTAAAACTTGCACCCGAGTTTGTTTTGACGTGCAGTGGTGGATTTAAAATGTAGCAAATGTTGCATTTGCGCGAGAAGGCCCCATAACCATAGGGGCACCGTAGGAGTTACAAAAATGCTTTCGATAAATGTTTTACAACTTTTGTGATAGAGAAATACGGCGCCAAAATGTATTTCGACGGGCCCCAAACTTGTAGCTCCGCCGAAGCGATACAGAAAAGACTGCATTACTGTGATTCATATTACAAACATCGAAAAATAAAAAATTACCGTCGGTTCAACAGGAATCGAACAAAATGAAACAAAACCGGTTTCGCCATCTCATATTTGTTTCCATGGTCTCCAATTCTGCAATATATCACCAAATGATCGTCAGTCTGAGGCGCTATATTAGTTCTGCATTGAAATAAGTAATTAATAGCCACAAAAAATCAGTTAATAGGCTTTTTAGAACACCCGATCGAAAACAAAAAGGGAAAGTCACAACTGGAACGTGCGCACTTCCCACAGGCGAAAATTTAGCCTTCTACAGCTTACCATTTTTTAGTTATGACTTATGAGAGATACATACGTACATCCAGCCGCAAGAAACAACGCAATAATTAACGTGTTTGGTATCTGAATGCAGTATTAAAAACTCTCTCTTTCAGGGGTGACTAAAATATAAATTCAGACTGAAATTTAAGTAAACAATTTTGTTTGAAAACAATAACTCCCTTTACTTTGCATTAAAAAGTAAAACGAAGGTCTTTTTTTTCAAAAACATCGGCCAACTCCATCGGCTTTTCGATGTTTTTAAGGCCGATGGGCCGATGTTTCCTGCAAGTTAGCATCGGCCGCCGATGCCGATGCCGATGGCTAAATTGTTGAACCATCGGCGCCGATGCATCGGCCAGGCCGATGCATCGGTCGAGTCCTAAAAGGAACATGAGATTTTAAAATTGACGTTTTGAGAAAATCGCGTATGAAAGTAAAATTGTGCGTACAATTTAATGCATTTCTACCCCATTAATATTTAAACTGAGTTATTTTTAATTCGATGTCGTCTGAATCTTGATTTGAATATTTTGGATGCACGAAAACAAAAAATCTTTTTTTAAAGATTTTGGGGAACCAACCCCTCTTAAGAAAATTCCATTCAAATATCTTCATTTTTAAAATGTTTACAGTGAAAAAGTTCAACTTACTTAATATATTAGGAATACCTCCTTGAAATTATTCATCATTGCTTTCAAACATTATTGTCTTCTAATAAAAAATATGTAACATTTCCTCTTGTTTATAGACACAACGCTGCAACTGGTTTTTACTGCCATTCACTTCCTTAAAAAATAGCATGAACACTCAGCACAAAAACTAGTTAAATATCATAAACTGGCTATTCATTAATTCACGTAGTCATAAATTAACACTTTTTGTCTGTTTTTACTGCCATGCTATAAATTATCTGCCCATTTTCATCTATAACAATGAAAGCTATAGCTTTTTCAGCTATCTTTCTTTTTAAATATTGTTTTTTTCTCTTA